>NW_028276400.1:0-136742 GCF_052056855.1 Sturnus vulgaris
TGAATCGCTCCTTGAAAGGCGAGCGAGAGCGTCCTTCCGGGTGCATTGCACTGAGTCGAGTGCTCGCTCGGGACTTTGCTCTCGGGGCCAAGGCAAGAGGGCGTGCTTGCCCGCAGAACTGAGAACACGCTGTTGGGGCAGAGCTGCAACTGACCGCTGGAGTTCAGCTCTCGCCGGACGGCAGAAGGCGAAGAACGAAGCCGCTTGCGAGCGGCGCAGTGCAGCGAAGAGCTCTCCGAATTCGCCGCTAGCTCCACGGTCCTTCTCAGCTGCGAGTAGCAGCGCTCGCAGTACACAGGGCTTCGCAAGGCCCGAAGACCCGGAGGGAAGTATCGCACACGAAAATGTGCCAGGACAGAGACGTGTTCTACGTTGTCCCTTCTCGTCATGCAGTTTGTGCCTCTGCTGCTTCTGCTGTAGGTAATCGCTCCTTGAAAGACGAGCGAGAGCGTCCTTCCGGGTGCATTGCACTGAGTCGAGTGCTCGCTCGGGACTTTGCACTCGGGGCCAAGGCAAGAGGGCGTGCTTGCCCGCAGAACTGAGAACACGCTGTTGGGCAGAGCTGCAACTGACCGCTGGAGTTCAGCTCTCGCCGGACGGCAGAAGGCGAAGAACGAAGCCGCTTGCGAGCGGCGCAGTGCAGCGAAGAGCTCTCCGAATTCGCCGCTAGCTCCACGGTCCTTCTCAGCTGCGAGTAGCAGCGCTCGCAGTACACAGGGCTTCGCAAGGCCCGAAGACCCGGAGGGAAGTATCGCACACGAAAATGTGCCAGGACAGAGACGTGTTCTACGTTGTCCCTTCTCGTCATGCAGTTTGTGCCTCTGCTGCTTCTGCTGTTAGGAATCGCTCCTTGAAAGGCGAGCGAGAGCGTCCTTCCGGGTGCATTGCACTGAGTCGAGTGCTCGCTCGGGACTTTGCACTCGGGGCCAAGGCAAGAGGGCGTGCTTGCCCGCAGAACTGAGAACACGCTGTTGGGCAGAGCTGCAACTGACCGCTGGAGTTCAGCTCTCGCCGGACGGCAGAAGGCGAAGAACGAAGCCGCTTGCGAGCGGCGCAGTGCAGCGAAGAGCTCTCCGAATTCGCCGCTAGCTCCACGGTCCTTCTCAGCTGCGAGTAGCAGCGCTCGCAGTACACAGGGCTTCGCAAGGCCCGAAGACCCGGAGGGAAGTATCGCACACGAAAATGTGCCAGGACAGAGACGTGTTCTACGTTGTCCCTTCTCGTCATGCAGTTTGTGCCTCTGCTGCTTCTGCTGTTAGGAATCGCTCCTTGAAAGGCGAGCGAGAGCGTCCTTCCGGGTGCATTGCACTGAGTCGAGTGCTCGCTCGGGACTTTGCTCTCGGGGCCAAGGCAAGAGGGCGTGCTTGCCCGCAGAACTGAGAACACGCTGTTGGGCAGAGCTGCAACTGACCGCTGGAGTTCAGCTCTCGCCGGACGGCAGAAGGCGAAGAACGAAGCCGCTTGCGAGCGGCGCAGTGCAGCGAAGAGCTCTCCGAATTCGCCGCTAGCTCCACGGTCCTTCTCAGCTGCGAGTAGCAGCGCTCGCAGTACACAGGGCTTCGCAAGGCCCGAAGACCCGGAGGGAAGTATCGCACACGAAAATGTGCCAGGACAGAGACGTGTTCTACGTTGTCCCTTCTCGTCATGCAGTTTGTGCCTCTGCTGCTTCTGCTGTTAGGAATCGCTCCTTGAAAGGCGAGCGAGAGCGTCCTTCCGGGTGCATTGCACTGAGTCGAGTGCTCGCTCGGGACTTTGCTCTCGGGGCCAAGGCAAGAGGGCGTGCTTGCCCGCAGAACTGAGAACACGCTGTTGGGCAGAGCTGCAACTGACCGCTGGAGTTCAGCTCTCGCCGGACGGCAGAAGGCGAAGAACGAAGCCGCTTGCGAGCGGCGCAGTGCAGCGAAGAGCTCTCCGAATTCGCCGCTAGCTCCACGGTCCTTCTCAGCTGCGAGTAGCAGCGCTCGCAGTACACAGGGCTTCGCAAGGCCCGAAGACCCGGAGGGAAGTATCGCACACGAAAATGTGCCAGGACAGAGACGTGTTCTACGTTGTCCCTTCTCGTCATGCAGTTTGTGCCTCTGCTGCTTCTGCTGTTAGGAATCGCTCCTTGAAAGGCGAGCGAGAGCGTCCTTCCGGGTGCATTGCACTGAGTCGAGTGCTCGCTCGGGACTTTGCTCTCGGGGCCAAGGCAAGAGGGCGTGCTTGCCCGCAGAACTGAGAACACGCTGTTGGGCAGAGCTGCAACTGACCGCTGGAGTTCAGCTCTCGCCGGACGGCAGAAGGCGAAGAACGAAGCCGCTTGCGAGCGGCGCAGTGCAGCGAAGAGCTCTCCGAATTCGCCGCTAGCTCCACGGTCCTTCTCAGCTGCGAGTAGCAGCGCTCGCAGTACACAGGGCTTCGCAAGGCCCGAAGACCCGGAGGGAAGTATCGCACACGAAAATGTGCCAGGACAGAGACGTGTTCTACGTTGTCCCTTCTCGTCATGCAGTTTGTGCCTCTGCTGCTTCTGCTGTTAGGAATCGCTCCTTGAAAGGCGAGCGAGAGCGTCCTTCCGGGTGCATTGCACTGAGTCGAGTGCTCGCTCGGGACTTTGCTCTCGGGGCCAAGGCAAGAGGGCGTGCTTGCCCGCAGAACTGAGAACACGCTGTTGGGCAGAGCTGCAACTGACCGCCGGAGTTCAGCTCTCGCCGGACGGCAGAAGGCGAAGAACGAAGCCGCTTGCGAGCGGCGCAGTGCAGCGAAGAGCTCTCCGAATTCGCCGCTAGCTCCACGGTCCTTCTCAGCTGCGAGTAGCAGCGCTCGCAGTACACAGGGCTTCGCAAGGCCCGAAGACCCGGAGGGAAGTATCGCACACGAAAATGTGCCAGGACAGAGACGTGTTCTACGTTGTCCCTTCTCGTCATGCAGTTTGTGCCTCTGCTGCTTCTGCTGTTAGGAATCGCTCCTTGAAAGGCGAGCGAGAGCGTCCTTCCGGGTGCATTGCACTGAGTCGAGTGCTCGCTCGGGACTTTGCTCTCGGGGCCAAGGCAAGAGGGCGTGCTTGCCCGCAGAACTGAGAACACGCTGTTGGGCAGAGCTGCAACTGACCGCTGGAGTTCAGCTCTCGCCGGACGGCAGAAGGCGAAGAACGAAGCCGCTTGCGAGCGGCGCAGTGCAGCGAAGAGCTCTCCGAATTCGCCGCTAGCTCCACGGTCCTTCTCAGCTGCGAGTAGCAGCGCTCGCAGTACACAGGGCTTCGCAAGGCCCGAAGACCCGGAGGGAAGTATCGCACACGAAAATGTGCCAGGACAGAGACGTGTTCTACGTTGTCCCTTCTCGTCATGCAGTTTGTGCCTCTGCTGCTTCTGCTGTTAGGAATCGCTCCTTGAAAGGCGAGCGAGAGCGTCCTTCCGGGTGCATTGCACTGAGTCGAGTGCTCGCTCGGGACTTTGCTCTCGGGGCCAAGGCAAGAGGGCGTGCTTGCCCGCAGAACTGAGAACACGCTGTTGGGCAGAGCTGCAACTGACCGCTGGAGTTCAGCTCTCGCCGGACGGCAGAAGGCGAAGAACGAAGCCGCTTGCGAGCGGCGCAGTGCAGCGAAGAGCTCTCCGAATTCGCCGCTAGCTCCACGGTCCTTCTCAGCTGCGAGTAGCAGCGCTCGCAGTACACAGGGCTTCGCAAGGCCCGAAGACCCGGAGGGAAGTATCGCACACGAAAATGTGCCAGGACAGAGACGTGTTCTACGTTGTCCCTTCTCGTCATGCAGTTTGTGCCTCTGCTGCTTCTGCTGTAGGTAATCGCTCCTTGAAAGGCGAGCGAGAGCGTCCTTCCGGGTGCATTGCACTGAGTCGAGTGCTCGCTCGGGACTTTGCTCTCGGGGCCAAGGCAAGAGGGCGTGCTTGCCCGCAGAACTGAGAACACGCTGTTGGGCAGAGCTGCAACTGACCGCTGGAGTTCAGCTCTCGCCGGACGGCAAAAGGCGAAGAACGAAGCCGCTTGCGAGCGGCGCAGTGCAGCGAAGAGCTCTCCGAATTCGCCGCTAGCTCCACGGTCCTTCTCAGCTGCGAGTAGCAGCGCTCGCAGTACACAGGGCTTCGCAAGGCCCCGAAGACCCGGAGGGAAGTATCGCACACGAAAATGTGCCAGGACAGAGACGTGTTCTACGTTGTCCCTTCTCGTCATGCAGTTTGTGCCTCTGCTGCTTCTGCTGTAGGTAATCGCTCCTTGAAAGACGAGCGAGAGCGTCCTTCCGGGTGCATTGCACTGAGTCGAGTGCTCGCTCGGGACTTTGCTCTCGGGGCCAAGGCAAGAGGGCGTGCTTGCCCGCAGAACTGAGAACACGCTGTTGGGCAGAGCTGCAACTGACCGCTGGAGTTCAGCTCTCGCCGGACGGCAAAAGGCGAAGAACGAAGCCGCTTGCGAGCGGCGCAGTGCAGCGAAGAGCTCTCCGAATTCGCCGCTAGCTCCACGGTCCTTCTCAGCTGCGAGTAGCAGCGCTCGCAGTACACAGGGCTTCGCAAGGCCCGAAGACCCGGAGGGAAGTATCGCACACGAAAATGTGCCAGGACAGAGACGTGTTCTACGTTGTCCCTTCTCGTCATGCAGTTTGTGCCTCTGCTGCTTCTGCTGTAGGTAATCGCTCCTTGAAAGACGAGCGAGAGCGTCCTTCCGGGTGCATTGCACTGAGTCGAGTGCTCGCTCGGGACTTTGCTCTCGGGGCCAAGGCAAGAGGGCGTGCTTGCCCGCAGAACTGAGAACACGCTGTTGGGCAGAGCTGCAACTGACCGCTGGAGTTCAGCTCTCGCCGGACGGCAGAAGGCGAAGAACGAAGCCGCTTGCGAGCGGCGCAGTGCAGCGAAGAGCTCTCCGAATTCGCCGCTAGCTCCACGGTCCTTCTCAGCTGCGAGTAGCAGCGCTCGCAGTACACAGGGCTTCGCAAGGCCCGAAGACCCGGAGGGAAGTATCGCACACGAAAATGTGCCAGGACAGAGACGTGTTCTACGTTGTCCCTTCTCGTCATGCAGTTTGTGCCTCTGCTGCTTCTGCTGTTAGGAATCGCTCCTTGAAAGACGAGCGAGAGCGTCCTTCCGGGTGCATTGCACTGAGTCGAGTGCTCGCTCGGGACTTTGCACTCGGGGCCAAGGCAAGAGGGCGTGCTTGCCCGCAGAACTGAGAACACGCTGTTGGGCAGAGCTGCAACTGACCGCTGGAGTTCAGCTCTCGCCGGACGGCAGAAGGCGAAGAACGAAGCCGCTTGCGAGCGGCGCAGTGCAGCGAAGAGCTCTCCGAATTCGCCGCTAGCTCCACGGTCCTTCTCAGCTGCGAGTAGCAGCGCTCGCAGTACACAGGGCTTCGCAAGGCCCGAAGACCCGGAGGGAAGTATCGCACACGAAAATGTGCCAGGACAGAGACGTGTTCTACGTTGTCCCTTCTCGTCATGCAGTTTGTGCCTCTGCTGCTTCTGCTGTTAGGAATCGCTCCTTGAAAGACGAGCGAGAGCGTCCTTCCGGGTGCATTGCACTGAGTCGAGTGCTCGCTCGGGACTTTGCACTCGGGGCCAAGGCAAGAGGGCGTGCTTGCCCGCAGAACTGAGAACACGCTGTTGGGCAGAGCTGCAACTGACCGCTGGAGTTCAGCTCTCGCCGGACGGCAGAAGGCGAAGAACGAAGCCGCTTGCGAGCGGCGCAGTGCAGCGAAGAGCTCTCCGAATTCGCCGCTAGCTCCACGGTCCTTCTCAGCTGCGAGTAGCAGCGCTCGCAGTACACAGAGCTTCGCAAGACCCGAAGACCCGGAGGGAAGTATCGCACACGAAAATGTGCCAGGACAGAGACGTGTTCTACGTTGTCCCTTCTCGTCATGCAGTTTGTGCCTCTGCTGCTTCTGCTGTTAGGAATCGCTCCTTGAAAGACGAGCGAGAGCGTCCTTCCGGGTGCATTGCACTGAGTCGAGTGCTCGCTCGGGACTTTGCTCTCGGGGCCAAGGCAAGAGGGCGTGCTTGCCCGCAGAACTGAGAACACGCTGTTGGGCAGAGCTGCAACTGACCGCTGGAGTTCAGCTCTCGCCGGACGGCAGAAGGCGAAGAACGAAGCCGCTTGCGAGCGGCGCAGTGCAGCGAAGAGCTCTCCGAATTCGCCGCTAGCTCCACGGTCCTTCTCAGCTGCGAGTAGCAGCGCTCGCAGTACACAGAGCTTCGCAAGGCCCGAAGACCCGGAGGGAAGTATCGCACACGAAAATGTGCCAGGACAGAGACGTGTTCTACGTTGTCCCTTCTCGTCATGCAGTTTGTGCCTCTGCTGCTTCTGCTGTTAGGAATCGCTCCTTGAAAGGCGAGCGAGAGCGTCCTTCCGGGTGCATTGCACTGAGTCGAGTGCTCGCTCGGGACTTTGCTCTCGGGGCCAAGGCAAGAGGGCGTGCTTGCCCGCAGAACTGAGAACACGCTGTTGGGCAGAGCTGCAACTGACCGCTGGAGTTCAGCTCTCGCCGGACGGCAGAAGGCGAAGAACGAAGCCGCTTGCGAGCGGCGCAGTGCAGCGAAGAGCTCTCCGAATTCGCCGCTAGCTCCACGGTCCTTCTCAGCTGCGAGTAGCAGCGCTCGCAGTACACAGGGCTTCGCAAGGCCCGAAGACCCGGAGGGAAGTATCGCACACGAAAATGTGCCAGGACAGAGACGTGTTCTACGTTGTCCCTTCTCGTCATGCAGTTTGTGCCTCTGCTGCTTCTGCTGTTAGGAATCGCTCCTTGAAAGGCGAGCGAGAGCGTCCTTCCGGGTGCATTGCACTGAGTCGAGTGCTCGCTCGGGACTTTGCTCTCGGGGCCAAGGCAAGAGGGCGTGCTTGCCCGCAGAACTGAGAACACGCTGTTGGGCAGAGCTGCAACTGACCGCTGGAGTTCAGCTCTCGCCGGACGGCAGAAGGCGAAGAACGAAGCCGCTTGCGAGCGGCGCAGTGCAGCGAAGAGCTCTCCGAATTCGCCGCTAGCTCCACGGTCCTTCTCAGCTGCGAGTAGCAGCGCTCGCAGTACACAGGGCTTCGCAAGGCCCGAAGACCCGGAGGGAAGTATCGCACACGAAAATGTGCCAGGACAGAGACGTGTTCTACGTTGTCCCTTCTCGTCATGCAGTTTGTGCCTCTGCTGCTTCTGCTGTTAGGAATCGCTCCTTGAAAGACGAGCGAGAGCGTCCTTCCGGGTGCATTGCACTGAGTCGAGTGCTCGCTCGGGTCTTTGCACTCGGGGCCAAGGCAAGAGGGCGTGCTTGCCCGCAGAACTGAGAACACGCTGTTGGGCAGAGCTGCAACTGACCGCTGGAGTTCAGCTCTCGCCGGACGGCAAAAGGCGAAGAACGAAGCCGCTTGCGAGCGGCGCAGTGCAGCGAAGAGCTCTCCGAATTCGCCGCTAGCTCCACGGTCCTTCTCAGCTGCGAGTAGCAGCGCTCGCAGTACACAGAGCTTCGCAAGGCCCGGAAGACCCGGAGGGAAGTATCGCACACGAAAATGTGCCAGGACAGAGACGTGTTCTACGTTGTCCCTTCTCGTCATGCAGTTTGTGCCTCTGCTGCTTCTGCTGTTAGGAATCGCTCCTTGAAAGGCGAGCGACAGCGTCCTTCCGGGTGCATTGCACTGAGTCGAGTGCTCGCTCGGGGCTTTGCTCTCGGGGCCAAGGCAAGAGGGCGTGCTTGCCCGCAGAACTGAGAACACGCTGTTGGGCAGAGCTGCAACTGACCGCTGGAGTTCAGCTCTCGCCGGACGGCAGAAGGCGAAGAACGAAGCCGCTTGCGAGCGGCGCAGTGCAGCGAAGAGCTCTCCGAATTCGCCGCTAGCTCCACGGTCCTTCTCAGCTGCGAGTAGCAGCGCTCGCAGTACACAGGGCTTCGCAAGGCCCGAAGACCCGGAGGGAAGTATCGCACACGAAAATGCGCCAGGACAGAGACGTGTTCTACGTTGTCCCTTCTCGTCATGCAGTTTGTGCCTCTGCTGCTTCTGCTGTTAGGAATCGCTCCTTGAAAGGCGAGCGACAGCGTCCTTCCGGGTGCATTGCACTGAGTCGAGTGCTCGCTCGGGGCTTTGCTCTCGGGGCCAAGGCAAGAGGGCGTGCTTGCCCGCAGAACTGAGAACACGCTGTTGGGCAGAGCTGCAACTGACCGCTGGAGTTCAGCTCTCGCCGGACGGCAGAAGGCGAAGAACGAAGCCGCTTGCGAGCGGCGCAGTGCAGCGAAGAGCTCTCCGAATTCGCCGCTAGCTCCACGGTCCTTCTCAGCTGCGAGTAGCAGCGCTCGCAGTACACAGAGCTTCGCAAGGCCCGAAGACCCGGAGGGAAGTATGGCACACGAAAATGTGCCAGGACAGAGACGTGTTCTACGTTGTCCCTTCTCGTCATGCAGTTTGTGCCTCTGCTGCTTCTGCTGTTAGGAATCGCTCCTTGAAAGGCGAGCGACAGCGTCCTTCCGGGTGCATTGCACTGAGTCGAGTGCTCGCTCGGGGCTTTGCTCTCGGGGCCAAGGCAAGAGGGCGTGCTTGCCCGCAGAACTGAGAACACGCTGTTGGGCAGAGCTGCAACTGACCGCTGGAGTTCAGCTCTCGCCGGACGGCAGAAGGCGAAGAACGAAGCCGCTTGCGAGCGGCGCAGTGCAGCGAAGAGCTCTCCGAATTCGCCGCTAGCTCCACGGTCCTTCTCAGCTGCGAGTAGCAGCGCTCGCAGTACACAGAGCTTCGCAAGGCCCGAAGACCCGGAGGGAAGTATGGCACACGAAAATGTGCCAGGACAGAGACGTGTTCTACGTTGTCCCTTCTCGTCATGCAGTTTGTGCCTCTGCTGCTTCTGCTGTTAGGAATCGCTCCTTGAAAGGCGAGCGAGAGCGTCCTTCCGGGTGCATTGCACTGAGTCGAGTGCTCGCTCGGGGCTTTGCTCTCGGGGCCAAGGCAAGAGGGCGTGCTTGCCCGCAGAACTGAGAACACGCTGTTGGGCAGAGCTGCAACTGACCGCTGGAGTTCAGCTCTCGCCGGACGGCAGAAGGCGAAGAACGAAGCCGCTTGCGAGCGGCGCAGTGCAGCGAAGAGCTCTCCGAATTCGCCGCTAGCTCCACGGTCCTTCTCAGCTGCGAGTAGCAGCGCTCGCAGTACACAGAGCTTCGCAAGGCCCGAAGACCCGGAGGGAAGTATCGCACACGAAAATGTGCCAGGACAGAGACGTGTTCTACGTTGTCCCTTCTCGTCATGCAGTTTGTGCCTCTGCTGCTTCTGCTGTTAGGAATCGCTCCTTGAAAGACGAGCGAGAGCGTCCTTCCGGGTGCATTGCACTGAGTCGAGTGCTCGCTCGGGACTTTGCACTCGGGGCCAAGGCAAGAGGGCGTGCTTGCCCGCAGAACTGAGAACACGCTGTTGGGCAGAGCTGCAACTGACCGCTGGAGTTCAGCTCTCGCCGGACGGCAGAAGGCGAAGAACGAAGCCGCTTGCGAGCGGCGCAGTGCAGCGAAGAGCTCTCCGAATTCGCCGCTAGCTCCACGGTCCTTCTCAGCTGCGAGTAGCAGCGCTCGCAGTACACAGAGCTTCGCAAGGACCGAAGACCCGGAGGGAAGTATCGCACACGAAAATGCGCCAGGACAGAGACGTGTTCTACGTTGTCCCTTCTCGTCATGCAGTTTGTGCCTCTGCTGCTTCTGCTGTTAGGAATCGCTCCTTGAAAGACGAGCGAGAGCGTCCTTCCGGGTGCATTGCACTGAGTCGAGTGCTCGCTCGGGACTTTGCACTCGGGGCCAAGGCAAGAGGGCGTGCTTGCCCGCAGAACTGAGAACACGCTGTTGGGCAGAGCTGCAACTGACCGCTGGAGTTCAGCTCTCGCCGGACGGCAAAAGGCGAAAACGAAGCCGCTTGCGAGCGGCGCAGTGCAGCGAAGAGCTCTCCGAATTCGCCGCTAGCTCCACGGTCCTTCTCAGCTGCGAGTAGCAGCGCTCGCAGTACACAGAGCTTCGCAAGGACCGAAGACCCGGAGGGAAGTATCGCACACGAAAATGCGCCAGGACAGAGACGTGTTCTACGTTGTCCCTTCTCGTCATGCAGTTTGTGCCTCTGCTGCTTCTGCTGTTAGGAATCGCTCCTTGAAAGACGAGCGAGAGCGTCCTTCCGGGTGCATTGCACTGAGTCGAGTGCTCGCTCGGGACTTTGCACTCGGGGCCAAGGCAAGAGGGCGTGCTTGCCCGCAGAACTGAGAACACGCTGTTGGGCAGAGCTGCAACTGACCGCTGGAGTTCAGCTCTCGCCGGACGGCAGAAGGCGAAGAACGAAGCCGCTTGCGAGCGGCGCAGTGCAGCGAAGAGCTCTCCGAATTCGCCGCTAGCTCCACGGTCCTTCTCAGCTGCGAGTAGCAGCGCTCGCAGTACACAGAGCTTCGCAAGGCCCGAAGACCCGGAGGGAAGTATCGCACACGAAAATGTGCCAGGACAGAGACGTGTTCTACGTTGTCCCTTCTCGTCATGCAGTTTGTGCCTCTGCTGCTTTTGCTGTAGGTAATCGCTCCTTGAAAGACGAGCGAGAGCGTCCTTCCGGGTGCATTGCACTGAGTCGAGTGCTCGCTCGGGACTTTGCTCTCGGGGCCAAGGCAAGAGGGCGTGCTTGCCCGCAGAACTGAGAACACGCTGTTGGGCAGAGCTGCAACTGACCGCTGGAGTTCAGCTCTCGCCGGACGGCAGAAGGCGAAGAACGAAGCCGCTTGCGAGCGGCGCAGTGCAGCGAAGAGCTCTCCGAATTCGCCGCTAGCTCCACGGTCCTTCTCAGCTGCGAGTAGCAGCGCTCGCAGTACACAGAGCTTCGCAAGGCCCGAAGACCCGGAGGGAAGTATGGCACACGTAAATGTGCCAGGACAGAGACGTGTTCTACGTTGTCCCTTCTCGTCATGCAGTTTGTGCCTCTGCTGCTTCTGCTGTTAGGAATCGCTCCTTGAAAGGCGAGCGAGAGCGTCCTTCCGGGTGCATTGCACTGAGTCGAGTGCTCGCTCGGGACTTTGCTCTCGGGGCCAAGGCAAGAGGGCGTGCTTGCCCGCAGAACTGAGAACACGCTGTTGGGCAGAGCTGCAACTGACCGCTGGAGTTCAGCTCTCGCCGGACGGCAGAAGGCGAAGAACGAAGCCGCTTGCGAGCGGCGCAGTGCAGCGAAGAGCTCTCCGAATTCGCCGCTAGCTCCACGGTCCTTCTCAGCTGCGAGTAGCAGCGCTCGCAGTACACAGGGCTTCGCAAGGCCCGAAGACCCGGAGGGAAGTATCGCACACGAAAATGTGCCAGGACAGAGACGTGTTCTACGTTGTCCCTTCTCGTCATGCAGTTTGTGCCTCTGCTGCTTCTGCTGTTAGGAATCGCTCCTTGAAAGGCGAGCGAGAGCGTCCTTCCGGGTGCATTGCACTGAGTCGAGTGCTCGCTCGGGACTTTGCTCTCGGGGCCAAGGCAAGAGGGCGTGCTTGCCCGCAGAACTGAGAACACGCTGTTGGGCAGAGCTGCAACTGACCGCTGGAGTTCAGCTCTCGCCGGACGGCAGAAGGCGAAGAACGAAGCCGCTTGCGAGCGGCGCAGTGCAGCGAAGAGCTCTCCGAATTCGCCGCTAGCTCCACGGTCCTTCTCAGCTGCGAGTAGCAGCGCTCGCAGTACACAGGGCTTCGCAAGGCCCGAAGACCCGGAGGGAAGTATCGCACACGAAAATGTGCCAGGACAGAGACGTGTTCTACGTTGTCCCTTCTCGTCATGCAGTTTGTGCCTCTGCTGCTTCTGCTGTTAGGAATCGCTCCTTGAAAGACGAGCGAGAGCGTCCTTCCGGGTGCATTGCACTGAGTCGAGTGCTCGCTCGGGACTTTGCTCTCGGGGCCAAGGCAAGAGGGCGTGCTTGCCCGCAGAACTGAGAACACGCTGTTGGGCAGAGCTGCAACTGACCGCTGGAGTTCAGCTCTCGCCGGACGGCAGAAGGCGAAGAACGAAGCCGCTTGCGAGCGGCGCAGTGCAGCGAAGAGCTCTCCGAATTCGCCGCTAGCTCCACGGTCCTTCTCAGCTGCGAGTAGCAGCGCTCGCAGTACACAGGGCTTCGCAAGGCCCGAACACCCGGAGGGAAGTATCGGACACGAAAATGTGCCAGGACAGAGACGTGTTCTACGTTGTCCCTTCTCGTCATGCAGTTTGTGCCTCTGCTGCTTCTGCTGTAGGTAATCGCTCCTTGAAAGACGAGCGAGAGCGTCCTTCCGGGTGCATTGCACTGAGTCGAGTGCTCGCTCGGGTCTTTGCACTCGGGGCCAAGGCAAGAGGGCGTGCTTGCCCGCAGAACTGAGAACACGCTGTTGGGCAGAGCTGCAACTGACCGCTGGAGTTCAGCTCTCGCCGGACGGCAAAAGGCGAAGAACGAAGCCGCTTGCGAGCGGCGCAGTGCAGCGAAGAGCTCTCCGAATTCGCCGCTAGCTCCACGGTCCTTCTCAGCTGCGAGTAGCAGCGCTCGCAGTACACAGAGCTTCGCAAGGCCCGAAGACCCGGAGGGAAGTATCGCACACGAAAATGTGCCAGGACAGAGACGTGTTCTACGTTGTCCCTTCTCGTCATGCAGTTTGTGCCTCTGCTGCTTCTGCTGTTAGGAATCGCTCCTTGAAAGGCGAGCGACAGCGTCCTTCCGGGTGCATTGCACTGAGTCGAGTGCTCGCTCGGGGCTTTGCTCTCGGGGCCAAGGCAAGAGGGCGTGCTTGCCCGCAGAACTGAGAACACGCTGTTGGGCAGAGCTGCAACTGACCGCTGGAGTTCAGCTCTCGCCGGACGGCAGAAGGCGAAGAACGAAGCCGCTTGCGAGCGGCGCAGTGCAGCGAAGAGCTCTCCGAATTCGCCGCTAGCTCCACGGTCCTTCTCAGCTGCGAGTAGCAGCGCTCGCAGTACACAGGGCTTCGCAAGGCCCGAAGACCCGGAGGGAAGTATCGCACACGAAAATGTGCCAGGACAGAGACGTGTTCTACGTTGTCCCTTCTCGTCATGCAGTTTGTGCCTCTGCTGCTTCTGCTGTTAGGAATCGCTCCTTGAAAGGCGAGCGAGAGCGTCCTTCCGGGTGCATTGCACTGAGTCGAGTGCTCGCTCGGGACTTTGCTCTCGGGGCCAAGGCAAGAGGGCGTGCTTGCCCGCAGAACTGAGAACACGCTGTTGGGCAGAGCTGCAACTGACCGCTGGAGTTCAGCTCTCGCCGGACGGCAGAAGGCGAAGAACGAAGCCGCTTGCGAGCGGCGCAGTGCAGCGAAGAGCTCTCCGAATTCGCCGCTAGCTCCACGGTCCTTCTCAGCTGCGAGTAGCAGCGCTCGCAGTACACAGAGCTTCGCAAGGCCCGAAGACCCGGAGGGAAGTTTCGCACACGAAAATGTGCCAGGACAGAGACGTGTTCTACGTTGTCCCTTCTCGTCATGCAGTTTGTGCCTCTGCTGCTTCTGCTGTTAGGAATCGCTCCTTGAAAGGCGAGCGAGAGCGTCCTTCTGGGTGCATTGCACTGAGTCGAGTGCTCGCTCGGGGCTTTGCTCTCGGGGCCAAGGCAAGAGGGCGTGCTTGCCCGCAGAACTGAGAACACGCTGTTGGGCAGAGCTGAAACTTACCGCTGGAGTTCAGCTCTCGCCGGACGGCAGAAGGCGAAGAACGAAGCCGCTTGCGAGCGGCGCAGTGCAGCGAAGAGCTCTCCGAATTCGCCGCTAGCTCCACGGTCCTTCTCAGCTGCGAGTAGCAGCGCTCGCAGTACACAGGGCTTCGCACCTCTAAATGTTTTACTACTGTGTTATGATTCTGTCTTCAGTTAATAGAACCCGATATACAACAAAGAGATGGGAGCACATGGAGATGCATTGGCGAGCCTACGCTGGAGGTAACACATTCATTTTTTACTCAAACAAATCCAAATTAGAAATGTTGAAAATTACCTGGGGCCATTTCAACAGCCAGCAAACTGACTAACACAACCAATCTTTGGCTTCTATTCAATCCTTTGCTTGTTTTACCTGGACCTTGAATATCTGTCTGCAGCCTTCCTCTCTGCAAATATATCACACTCGTCCTATTGAGAACCCATGGCTCATCACAGCTGCTTCGCCACGCCTGCTTCCAGAAGAACTGGCAACTACAAGCTGGGAGCCAAGAGATACAACACTTCACTTGGAAAAGGGCCTTCCATGAATCCTAGAATCCCAGAATGGTTTGGACTGGAAGCGACCTTAGAGACAAATTATCTTCTTCCCACATCCTGACACGGGCAGGGACACTTTTCCACTAGTCCAGGTTGCTCCATGTCCGCTCCAGCCTGGCCCTGGACGCTTCCTGCCATGGGGCTCCTACACAGCCTCTTTGAGCAACATGTGCCTCAGCACCCACCCAAGGAAGAATTCCTTTCCAATATCCCATCTATCCCAGCCCTCTGGCAGTTTGAAGCTATTCCCCCTTGTCCTGCGAGTCCAGACCCTTTTCCAAAGTCCCTCCCCAGCTATCTTGGAGCCCCAGCAGGCACTGCAAAGGGCTCGAAGATCTCCCTGGAGCCTTCTGTTCTCCAGATTGGACACCCTCAGCTCTCCCAGACTGTCCTAGAGCAAAGAAGCTCCACCTTTCAAAGCACCTTAGACGCCTCCTACCGGCCAAACTCGATGGCAACGCTGGCCTTCCGGGCCCTACGGATATCGCTTCCGGTGTCGTTCGGGGTCACTCCCGGCTCTCTTCCCGCCCCCCATGGGGCCCTCAGGCGATGCCGCTCCTACGCCACTTCTGCCGCTGTCAGACCAACGGGGGGGCCGGGGGCCAGCCCAGACTCATCCACAATCCACACTGTCCTCGGCGGCTGCTGCGGGCTCACGGCGGCCCACACACCCGGAAGCAGAGCTCCGAACACAGAGGATCATAGCCCCACATTTGTGTTCGTCTCTGCACAAGGCAGGCCAGTCTTGCCATGCCCGGACTTTTCAGTTCAGCACGAGAATGAGAATACACCTGCGCCATGGGGGAGGAAACCTCTAAAGACTCCCTCATACGTGGTCGCTCAACTTAATGCCTAGGCACTTGCCATTCCTAAGGCTACACTAAAGCCTTTTTTACCTTGCGGGTAAGAAATGCCGTTGTTCTCGTGTGCAGCTAAAGGCGCAGCACAGGCAGGCCGGGACAAAAGCTGGGGCAGAGCCCTTCCTCACTCCTTCGCTGTGCTGTACTCCATGCAGCTAGAGCGAAGCGAGAAGGACGCGAGGAAGAAAAAGGCGTTCTTAAAGTAGCACCCTGGCAGCAGCCCTGAAAAGGCGCATAACACACGGCATCTCGCTGCCCTCCGTTCTACATACTCGCGGCTCCCTCTGCCGACTTGCAAAAGTTGCTACCAGAGCAGAGGCGGCCAGATTGAAGAGGCAGTGCCTAGGTTCACCTTCTCCTTACTGCACGTAAGCCACGTCCAGCTCCTCGCTGCACTCTGGATTTCCCTTCTCCGAGGCACTTACCGTGGTGCTGTGTGCAACTCGGCGCCTAGAAGTGACCGCCAATGCTTTCACAGCGGGCTGCAAGGGAACCAAGGAGCAGCACAAGCAGCAGTGCTTCAGCTTGCTCCTTCCGACTGCTAAGGGCACTTGGGAAGGCAAGCGAGAGTCAACCACCTTCCTCTCCTAGTAGCCTGTAACGTGGTGCACACAAGCACGGGACTAGTGCCGCTTCGTTCACCGCCCTCGCCCAAGCGTGGAGCCGCTTTCACTTGCCGGCGGCCAGAAGCCGCTGCAAGGGCGCCACACAACCACAAGTGCGCCGGCAGCCAAGAGCTAGAGAACGCTGCTTCTGCCCAAGCCCGCCTAGGGCGTGCACCTTTGTTCTCAGAGCTCCGTGCAACAGTCTGCCTCTCTCGCAGTTCGAATGGAAAACGAAAGCTTTTCGCCTACGCCCGTCACAGAGATCCGTTGCCAGGACGAGAATGCCTTGTGGCCGGAGCTCGCCCCCGCCGCGAGGAAGCTGCTATTAGCACCGCGTTGCAGGGACACGTCTCGCTTCTTGACTACGTGCTCAGCGCTCTCCGAATTCGCCGCTAGCTCCACGGTCTTTCTCAGCTGCAAGTAGCAGCGCTCACAGTACATAGAGCTTCGCAAGGACCGAAGACCCGGAGGGAAGTATCGCACTCGAAAATGTGCCAGGATAGAGACGTTCTACACTGAGTAGAGACACAGACAGACAGAGAGTTCTACACTGCCCCTTCTCGTCGGCCATCTTGTGCTCTGCTGCCTCTGCTGTGACGAATAGGTCCTTGAAAGGCGAGCGACAGCGGCTCTCCAGGCACTGAAGAGAGTTCCCTAGGGACTTTTCGATGTAAAACTTTTTCCACCTCCAAAAATACATGGGTAAGTCCTAAAAGTTTTGGTTTTCTTAAGAATAGTTTCGCCCAAGTTTTGCTGTTCTAAACAACCATGGTTTCAGTCTTCACTTAACTGCTTGTTTCTGTCTTTTTGGCTAGTGGCAATCTAATTCTAAGGTAAATAGATGTGTTGGAAATCCATAAATTACATCTCAAGTTAGGTGGGAAAATTGGCTCGGAAGAAAATGGAATTGAGAATTTGGAAAGAATCCAGAGTGAGCTGATGTCACAATCCGAGATTCCCTTGGGTTCCAAATCCTTTCATTTGTGTTTTTGTGGGCTTTTTGAAGGCGGTGTACAGTTGAAGCCATGATTTAGCTGCGGTGAGACCTGCTCTGCTGTAAAAGCATTATTTTCTCAGTGAGCATGGACAACAGTTAGAGTGTCGTCTTTTAAGATTCCCTGCACTCCACTTATGGTGGCAAAAGCAGTGCCTTGACTGTAATCATAAAAGTGATTACAGCTTCATTGCTTTGACATCATGTAGGATGCTTCCTCCATCTGCTGTGGTCAGCATTAAGTAACAGATTTCTCAGTTTCTAGGAAGAGTCTAGCAAACAATCACCTTGCTCCTTCTCTTGCATTTATTCATCACTGCTATGCTGCTATACAGACAGGTAGTCTGTTTATGATTCAACAATTCAATGGGACATCAAGTAAATAACAAAGCAAAACTAACTACCGAAAGCACTATAAGGGCCAGAGATTAGCTTGGATCAAAACAGGTATTCTCCTAGCATTGTTTACAAACGAGTCAGCATGTGAAACAGAAGGCACAATGTAGTTTGTGCCTTGTTTTGGGCATGCCCGGAAGAAGGAAATTCTGATTTCACATACGGGAAAAGAAATGTTGACATTTGAATGAGATTGTTCATACTCCAGTAAAGGTTGCTTTGAAAGGTTGTGGAAGTCCTGTTAGGAAACATGGCTTTACAAGTCCTTTCCACCAGGAGACAACAGCTGCAGAACATCTGGGTGTGCCAGTGTTGAGAGCACCAGCAAAGATCAAAGTGGAGAAGTTGGTGAACAATGGCAGTGGCCTGGCGGAGGGCAAGTGGGGTGCTGGCTGTGGGACCAGGGGAGTCCTGACTGATTTAGGAGGCGTGTGATGGTCTGTGCCAGCAAGCGGAGTAGTGCTGTGGCCTTGGCACACTGCTAATACTGGAATTCAGTGGGGTCACTGGGCAGGCTGAGTGTGTGAGCTGCTGGAGGGACCCAGTTTGCCCACATGTAAACATCCAGTCTCACTCTTGCCAGCCACAGAAAGGAGCAGGATGTGGCTGCTGGCGATGCCTGTCACGTATATGTAGTGTATATGTGTGCTATCCCAGCCTGCTGGGAACACTTCTTCTTTGGGACTGCTTGGGCTGAGGGAGAGAAAGCAGTGGTAGTTTCTGAGGTTTCGAGTTTGCTCGAGTTTCTCAGGCTGTTTCTGGAGCCACCCCGAGTTCTCTTCCTTGAAGCATTTCAAGTCCTGCTAATTTTCAAAATTCAAACAGACACAGCCCTAAGCTAGTTGATCTGACTTCAGAGCTATTCTTACGCTGAGCTGTTGGATGATCTGATCTCCTGAGATGTCTTCCATCTCAGTTTATGACCTGGTTCTTGTGAAAAGTAGGATCTTTTAGCCTGGAGAAGAGAGGTTTCTGGAGAGACAGTATTGTGGCCTTTGAATATGTAAAGAGGGTATAAGACAAATGGAGAAAGACTTTTTAGGAAAGTTTGCAGAGACAGGATAAGGGGCCATGCTTTCAAACTGAGACTAGGTTTAGATTGGCTAAAAGGAAAAACTTTTCTACAATGAAGCTGGTGAGACACTCAAACGGGTGTTCCAGAGAAGTTGTGGATGCCCCATCATTGAGAGTGCTCCTTATCAGTTTGGCTAGTCTTGAGCAATTTGATCTACTGTAAGATCTACCTGGCAAGGAAGTTGGACTACATGATCTTTAATCACAGACTGTTGTATGATTCCGTGGAAGACAGAATGCAATAAAGTTCATATTTCAGATTTTGGCGCAGACATATTTATTTTTTCTCACTTTATGCATCATTGCAATGACAACTTGTTAGCTTCTGAAATGATTAGCTGAGATTGATTTCCTTCCTTAGTTTCATTTTCTCTGTTATTCCTTCACTCTTGGACTTTTTTTTTCACTAGATTCCCTCTTTCAGTAAACTGCCCTTAAGTATCACTTTGCTCCCCACCTGGCTTTTTTTTTTTTTTCAATGACACCTTTTCACTGGTTCGTTTTGGGCCTTTGCTGCTTGAAGTCCAGCAGCCTCCTTGTCTGAGCATTACGGAGCTTTCTTTACAGCTTCATCACTATGCAAAAAGCCATAAATTACTGTGTTCCATCTCACATACCATCAAGTATCACACTAATATTCCCTCTGCTGAATAGCTGGTTGGTTTACATAGACCAGCCAAATACCAGGAAATCCAGATGGCAGCAAGAATCTTGTAGACTACTCCCGCTGTTCATTTAAATTCTGGAGAAGTCAGGTGAGGTATCACATTCTCTTGAAAGAAGTGTCTATCATCTCGGACATTCTAGAATGGGCTATTAATATTGTCATGAGTTTCTGGCTAGACTTTTTAGTATGCAAATTCAAATTCAAATGATCTGAAATGATAGAACTTCAAGAAATTTTTTTTCCCAAAATCGAAGTATGATGGAGTTCCATAGGGAGAATCTTAATCTTAGTTATTCTATTCCATCTCACATCATGGCTGGGGGCAGGGAGAAGGGAGTATCTTTGGGGGACAATGGGTTCCGGTGTAGTCAGTAAGCTGGGCAGAGGAGCCATCAGGTATTTTCTGTTGTTGGGCGGGGGGGGGGGGGGATTCGTGTGAACTCTTCCTTTCTTGTACCCTGCCACTAGTATTGTTGCTAAAATTGTTTGTTTTCTCATCCAAGTGACAAAATCAGCACACTTAATGAGGGATGAAGAGGGAGCAGCGACCTCAGAACAGGAGGAAGAAGAAGCAGAGCCTGCTGTCCTCCAGAAGAAAAAAACACTACCAGCCAACTTTGCATCATCTGTGAACTTCCTGGGCGTGTACTCTATCCCCTTGTCCAGAACACTGAGCAAGATATTAAACAGGACTGGGCCCAAGACCGAGCCTTGGGGACCAGCTGGATGAACTCTATTTCCCACCACTCTGTGGGCCTGGCCATCACCCAGTTTGTCACCCAGCAAACAGCCCACCCATGCAAACCATAAGCAGACAGTTTCTTCAGGAGAATGATGTGAGACTCATTGCAAAAAGGATCAGGGAGATGCCTAGGAAGAGTCTCAGGTGAATCCAGGAGACTATAGTGGAGGAAGGACGCGAGGAAGAAGAAGGCGTTCTTAAAGTGGCACCCTGGCAGCAGCCCTGAAAGGGCGCATAACACACGGCGTCTCGCTGCCCTCCGTTCTACATACTCGCAGCTCCCTCTGCCGACTTGCAAAAGTTGCTACCAGAGCAGAGGCGGCCAGATTGAAGAGGCAGTGCCTAGGTTCACCTTCTCCTTACTGCACGTAAGCCACGTCCAGCTCCTCGCTGCACTCTGGATTTCCCTTCTCCGCGGCACTTACAGTGGTGCTGTGTGCAACTCGGCGCCTAGAAGCGACCGCCAATGCTTTCACAGCGGGCTGCAAGGGAACCAAGGAGCAGCACAAGCAGCAGTGCTTCAGCTTGCTCCTTCCGACTGCTAAGGGCACTTGGGAAGGCAAGCGAGAGTCAACCACCTTCCTCTCCTAGTAGCCTGTAACGTGGTGCACACAAGCACGGGACTAGTGCCGCTTCGTTCACCGCCCTCGCCCAAGCGTGGAGCCGCTTTCACTTGCCGGCGGCCAGAAGCCACTGCAAGGGCGCCACACAACCACAAGTGCGCCGGCAGCCAAGAGCTAGAGAACGCTGCTTCTGCCCAAGCCCGCCTAGGGCGTGCACCTTTGTTCTCAGAGCTCCGTGCAACAGTCTGCCTCTCTCGCAGTTCGAATGGAAAACGAAAGCTTTTCGCCTACGCCCTTCACAGAGATCCGTTGCCAGGACGAGAATGTCTTGTGGCCGGAGCTCGCCCCGGCCGCGAGGAAGCTGCTATTAGCACCGCGTTGCAGGGCCACGTCTCGCTTCTTGACTACGTGCTCAGCGCTCTCCGAATTCGCCGCTAGCTCCACGGTCTTTCTCAGCTGCAAGTAGCAGCGCTCACAGTACATAGAGCTTCGCAAGGACCGAAGACCCGGAGGGAAGTTTCGCACAGGAAAATGTACCAGGACAGAGACGTGTTCTACGTTGTCCCTTCTCGTCATGCAGTTTGTGCCTCTGCTGCTTCTGCTGTTAGGAATCGCTCCTTGAAAGGCGAGCAACAGCGTCTTTCCGGGTGCATTGCACTGAGTCGAGTGCTCGCTCGGGACTTTGCTCTCGGGGCCAAGGCAAGAGGGCGTGCTTGCCCGCAGAAGTGAGAACACGCTGTTGGGCAGAGCTGCAACTGACCGCTGGAGTTCAGCTCTCGCCGGACGGCAGAAGGCGAAGAACGAAGCCGCTTGCGAGCGGCGCAGTGCAGCGAAGAGCTCTCCGAATTCGCCGCTAGCTCCACGGTCCTTCTCAGCTGCGAGTAGCAGCGCTCGCAGTACACAGAGCTTCGCAAGGCCCGAAGACCCGGAGGGAAGTATGGCACACGGAAATGTGCCAGGACAGAGACGTGTTCTACGTTGTCCCTTCTCGTCATGCAGTTTGTGCCTCTGCTGCTTCTGCTGTTAGGAATCGCTCCTTGAAAGGCGAGCGAGAGCGTCCTTCCGGGTGCATTGCACTGAGTCGAGTGCTCGCTCGGGACTTTGCTCTCGGGGCCAAGGCAAGAGGGCGTGCTTGCCCGCAGAACTGAGAACACGCTGTTGGGCAGAGCTGCAACTGACCGCTGGAGTTCAGCTCTCGCCGGACGGCAGAAGGCGAAGAACGAAGCCGCTTGCGAGCGGCGCAGTGCAGCGAAGAGCTCTCCGAATTCGCCGCTAGCTCCACGGTCCTTCTCAGCTGCGAGTAGCAGCGCTCGCAGTACACAGAGCTTCGCAAGGCCCGAAGACCCGGAGGGAAGTATCGCACACGAAAATGTGCCAGGACAGAGACGTGTTCTACGTTGTCCCTTCTCGTCATGCAGTTTGTGCCTCTGCTGCTTCTGCTGTTAGGAATCGCTCCTTGAAAGACGAGCGAGAGCGTCCTTCTGGGTGCATTGCACTAAGTCGAATGCTCGCTCGGGGCTTTGCTCTCGGGGCCAAGGCAAGAGGGCGTGCTTGCCCGCAGAACTGAGAACACGCTGTTGGGCAGAGCTGCAACTGACCGCTGGAGTTCAGCTCTCGCCGGACGGCAGAAGGCGAAGAACGAAGCCGCTTGCGAGCGGCGCAGTGCAGCGAAGAGCTCTCCGAATTCGCCGCTAGCTCCACGGTCCTTCTCAGCTGCGAGTAGCAGCGCTCGCAGTACACAGGGCTTCGCAAGGCCCGAAGACCCGGAGGGAAGTATCGCACACGAAAATGTGCCAGGACAGAGACGTGTTCTACGTTGTCCCTTCTCGTCATGCAGTTTGTGCCTCTGCTGCTTCTGCTGTTAGGAATCGCTCCTTGAAAGGCGAGCGAGAGCGTCCTTCTGGGTGCATTGCACTGAGTCGAGTGCTCGCTCGGGACTTTGCTCTCGGGGCCAAGGCAAGAGGGCGTGCTTGCCCGCAGAACTGAGAACACGCTGTTGGGCAGAGCTGAAACTTACCGCTGGAGTTCAGCTCTCGCCGGACGGCAGAAGGCGAAGAACGAAGCCGCTTGCGAGCGGCGCAGTGCAGCGAAGAGCTCTCCGAATTCGCCGCTAGCTCCACGGTCCTTCTCAGCTGCGAGTAGCAGCGCTCGCAGTACACAGGGCTTCGCAAGGCCCGAAGACCCGGAGGGAAGTTTCGCACACGAAAATGTGCCAGGACAGAGACGTGTTCTACGTTGTCCCTTCTCGTCATGCAGTTTGTGCCTCTGCTGCTTCTGCTGTTAGGAATCGCTCCTTGAAAGGCGAGCGAGAGCGTCCTTCCGGGTGCATTGCACTGAGTCGAGTGCTCGCTCGGGACTTTGCTCTCGGGGCCAAGGCAAGAGGGCGTGCTTGCCCGCAGAACTGAGAACACGCTGTTGGGCAGAGCTGCAACTGACCGCTGGAGTTCAGCTCTCGCCGGACGGCAGAAGGCGAAGAACGAAGCCGCTTGCGAGCGGCGCAGTGCAGCGAAGAGCTCTCCGAATTCGCCGCTAGCTCCACGGTCCTTCTCAGCTGCGAGTAGCAGCGCTCGCAGTACACAGGGCTTCGCAAGGCCCGAAGACCCGGAGGGAAGTATGGCACACGAAAATGTGCCAGGACAGAGACGTGTTCTACGTTGTCCCTTCTCGTCATGCAGTTTGTGCCTCTGCTGCTTCTGCTGTTAGGAATCGCTCCTTGAAAGACGAGCGAGAGCGTCCTTCCGGGTGCATTGCACTGAGTCGAGTGCTCGCTCGGGACTTTGCTCTCGGGGCCAAGGCAAGAGGGCGTGCTTGCCCGCAGAACTGAGAACACGCTGTTGGGCAGAGCTGCAACTGACCGCTGGAGTTCAGCTCTCGCCGGACGGCAGAAGGCGAAGAACGAAGGCGCTTGCGAGCGGCGCAGTGCAGCGAAGAGCTCTCCGAATTCGCCGCTAGCTCCACGGTCCTTCTCAGCTGCGAGTAGCAGCGCTCGCAGTACACAGGGCTTCGCAAGGCCCGAAGACCCGGAGGGAAGTATCGCACACGAAAATGTGCCAGGACAGAGACGTGTTCTACGTTGTCCCTTCTCGTCATGCAGTTTGTGCCTCTGCTGCTTCTGCTGTTAGGAATCGCTCCTTGAAAGGCGAGCGAGAGCGTCCTTCCGGGTGCATTGCACTGAGTCGAGTGCTCGCTCGGGACTTTGCTCTCGGGGCCAAGGCAAGAGGGCGTGCTTGCCCGCAGAACTGAGAACACGCTGTTGGGCAGAGCTGCAACTGACCGCTGGAGTTCAGCTCTCGCCGGACGGCAGAAGGCGAAGAACGAAGCCGCTTGCGAGCGGCGCAGTGCAGCGAAGAGCTCTCCGAATTCGCCGCTAGCTCCACGGTCCTTCTCAGCTGCGAGTAGCAGCGCTCGCAGTACACAGAGCTTCGCAAGGCCCGAAGACCCGGAGGGAAGTATCGCACACGAAAATGTGCCAGGACAGAGACGTGTTCTACGTTGTCCCTTCTCGTCATGCAGATTGTGCCTCTGCTGCTTCTGCTGTTAGGAATCGCTCCTTGAAAGACGAGCGAGAGCGTCCTTCCGGGTGCATTGCACTGAGTCGAGTGCTCGCTCGGGGCTTTGCTCTCGGGGCCAAGGCAAGAGGGCGTGCTTGCCCGCAGAACTGAGAACACGCTGTTGGGCAGAGCTGCAACTGACCGCTGGAGTTCAGCTCTCGCCGGACGGCAGAAGGCGAAGAACGAAGCCGCTTGCGAGCGGCGCAGTGCAGCGAAGAGCTCTCCGAATTCGCAGCTAGCTCCACGGTCCTTCTCAGCTGCGAGTAGCAGCGCTCGCAGTACACAGAGCTTCGCAAGGCCCGAAGACCCGGAGGGAAGTATCGCACACGAAAATGTGCCAGGACAGAGACGTGTTCTACGTTGTCCCTTCTCGTCATGCAGTTTGTGCCTCTGCTGCTTCTGCTGTTAGGAATCGCTCCTTGAAAGGCGAGCGACAGCGTCCTTCCGGGTGCATTGCACTGAGTCGAGTGCTCGCTCGGGGCTTTGCTCTCGGGGCCAAGGCAAGAGGGCGTGCTTGCCCGCAGAACTGAGAACACGCTGTTGGGCAGAGCTGCAACTGACCGCTGGAGTTCAGCTCTCGCCGGACGGCAGAAGGCGAAGAACGAAGCCGCTTGCGAGCGGCGCAGTGCAGCGAAGAGCTCTCCGAATTCGCCGCTAGCTCCACGGTCCTTCTCAGCTGCGAGTAGCAGCGCTCGCAGTACACAGGGCTTCGCAAGGCCCGAAGACCCGGAGGGACGTATGGCACACGAAAATGTGCCAGGACAGAGACGTGTTCTACGTTGTCCCTTCTCGTCATGCAGTTTGTGCCTCTGCTGCTTCTGCTGTTAGGAATCGCTCCTTGAAAGACGAGCGAGAGCGTCCTTCCGGGTGCATTGCACTGAGTCGAGTGCTCGCTCGGGACTTTGCTCTCGGGGCCAAGGCAAGAGGGCGTGCTTGCCCGCAGAACTGAGAACACGCTGTTGGGCAGAGCTGCAACTGACCGCTGGAGTTCAGCTCTCGCCGGACGGCAGAAGGCGAAGAACGAAGCCGCTTGCGAGCGGCGCAGTGCAGCGAAGAGCTCTCCGAATTCGCCGCTAGCTCCACGGTCCTTCTCAGCTGCGAGTAGCAGCGCTCGCAGTACACAGGGCTTCGCAAGGCCCGAAGACCCGGAGGGAAGTATCGCACACGAAAATGTGCCAGGACAGAGACGTGTTCTACGTTGTCCCTTCTCGTCATGCAGTTTGTGCCTCTGCTGCTTCTGCTGTTAGGAATCGCTCCTTGAAAGGCGAGCGAGAGCGTCCTTCTGGGTGCATTGCACTGAGTCGAGTGCTCGCTCGGGACTTTGCACTCGGGGCCAAGGCAAGAGGGCGTGCTTGCCCGCAGAACTGAGAACACGCTGTTGGGCAGAGCTGAAACTTACCGCTGGAGTTCAGCTCTCGCCGGACGGCAGAAGGCGAAGAACGAAGCCGCTTGCGAGCGGCGCAGTGCAGCGAAGAGCTCTCCGAATTCGCCGCTAGCTCCACGGTCCTTCTCAGCTGCGAGTAGCAGCGCTCGCAGTACACAGAGCTTCGCAAGGCCCGAAGACCCGGAGGGAAGTATGGCACACGGAAATGTGCCAGGACAGAGACGTGTTCTACGTTGTCCCTTCTCGTCATGCAGTTTGTGCCTCTGCTGCTTCTGCTGTTAGGAATCGCTCCTTGAAAGGCGAGCGAGAGCGTCCTTCTGGGTGCATTGCACTGAGTCGAGTGCTCGCTCGGGACTTTGCACTCGGGGCCAAGGCAAGAGGGCGTGCTTGCCCGCAGAACTGAGAACACGCTGTTGGGCAGAGCTGAAACTTACCGCTGGAGTTCAGCTCTCGCCGGACGGCAGAAGGCGAAGAACGAAGCCGCTTGCGAGCGGCGCAGTGCAGCGAAGAGCTCTCCGAATTCGCCGCTAGCTCCACGGTCCTTCTCAGCTGCGAGTAGCAGCGCTCGCAGTACACAGAGCTTCGCAAGGCCCGAAGACCCGGAGGGAAGTATCGCACACGAAAATGTGCCAGGACAGAGACGTGTTCTACGTTGTCCCTTCTCGTCATGCAGTTTGTGCCTCTGCTGCTTCTGCTGTTAGGAATCGCTCCTTGAAAGACGAGCGAGAGCGTCCTTCCGGGTGCATTGCACTGAGTCGAGTGCTCGCTCGGGACTTTGCTCTCGGGGCCAAGGCAAGAGGGCGTGCTTGCCCGCAGAACTGAGAACACGCTGTTGGGCAGAGCTGCAACTGACCGCTGGAGTTTAGCTCTCGCCGGACGGCAGAAGGCGAAGAACGAAGCCGCTTGCGAGCGGCGCAGTGCAGCGAAGAGCTCTCCGAATTCGCCGCTAGCTCCACGGTCCTTCTCAGCTGCGAGTAGCAGCGCTCGCAGTACACAAAGCTTCGCAAGGCCCGAAGCCCCGGAGGGAAGTATCGCACACGAAAATGTGCCAGGACAGAGACGTGTTCTACGTTGTCCCTTCTCGTCATGCAGTTTGTGCCTCTGCTGCTTCTGCTGTTAGGAATCGCTCCTTGAAAGACGAGCGAGAGCGTCCTTCCGGGTGCATTGCACTGAGTCGAGTGCTCGCTCGGGACTTTGCACTCGGGGCCAAGGCAAGAGGGCGTGCTTGCCCGCAGAACTGAGAACACGCTGTTGGGCAGAGCTGCAACTGACCGCTGGAGTTCAGCTCTCGCCGGACGGCAGAAGGCGAAGAACGAAGCCGCTTGCGAGCGGCGCAGTGCAGCGAAGAGCTCTCCGAATTCGCCGCTAGCTCCACGGTCCTTCTCAGCTGCGAGTAGCAGCGCTCGCAGTACACAGAGCTTCGCAAGGCCCGAAGACCCGGAGGGAAGTATCGCACACGAAAATGTGCCAGGACAGAGACGTGTTCTACGTTGTCCCTTCTCGTCATGCAGTTTGTGCCTCTGCTGCTTCTGCTGTTAGGAATCGCTCCTTGAAAGACGAGCGAGAGCGTCCTTCCGGGTGCATTGCACTGAGTCGAGTGCTCGCTCGGGACTTTGCACTCGGGGCCAAGGCAAGAGGGCGTGCTTGCCCGCAGAACTGAGAACACGCTGTTGGGCAGAGCTGCAACTGACCGCTGGAGTTCAGCTCTCGCCGGACGGCAGAAGGCGAAGAACGAAGCCGCTTGCGAGCGGCGCAGTGCAGCGAAGAGCTCTCCGAATTCGCCGCTAGCTCCACGGTCCTTCTCAGCTGCGAGTAGCAGCGCTCGCAGTACACAGAGCTTCGCAAGGCCCGAAGACCCGGAGGGAAGTATCGCACACGAAAATGTGCCAGGACAGAGACGTGTTCTACGTTGTCCCTTCTCGTCATGCAGTTTGTGCCTCTGCTGCTTCTGCTGTTAGGAATCGCTCCTTGAAAGACGAGCGAGAGCGTCCTTCCGGGTGCATTGCACTGAGTCGAGTGCTCGCTCGGGACTTTGCACTCGGGGCCAAGGCAAGAGGGCGTGCTTGCCCGCAGAACTGAGAACACGCTGTTGGGCAGAGCTGCAACTGACCGCTGGAGTTCAGCTCTCGCCGGACGGCAGAAGGCGAAGAACGAAGCCGCTTGCGAGCGGCGCAGTGCAGCGAAGAGCTCTCCGAATTCGCCGCTAGCTCCACGGTCCTTCTCAGCTGCGAGTAGCAGCGCTCGCAGTACACAGAGCTTCGCAAGGCCCGAAGACCCGGAGGGAAGTATCGCACACGAAAATGTGCCAGGACAGAGACGTGTTCTACGTTGTCCCTTCTCGTCATGCAGTTTGTGCCTCTGCTGCTTCTGCTGTTAGGAATCGCTCCTTGAAAGGCGAGCGACAGCGTCCTTCCGGGTGCATTGCACTGAGTCGAGTGCTCGCTCGGGACTTTGCTCTCGGGGCCAAGGCAAGAGGGCGTGCTTGCCCGCAGAACTGAGAACACGCTGTTGGGCAGAGCTGCAACTGACCGCTGGAGTTCAGCTCTCGCCGGACGGCAGAAGGCGAAGAACGAAGCCGCTTGCGAGCGGCGCAGTGCAGCGAAGAGCTCTCCGAATTCGCCGCTAGCTCCACGGTCCTTCTCAGCTGCGAGTAGCAGCGCTCGCAGTACACAGGGCTTCGCAAGGCCCGAAGACCCGGAGGGAAGTATCGCACACGAAAATGTGCCAGGACAGAGACGTGTTCTACGTTGTCCCTTCTCGTCATGCAGTTTGTGCCTCTGCTGCTTCTGCTGTTAGGAATCGCTCCTTGAAAGGCGAGCGACAGCGTCCTTCCGGGTGCATTGCACTGAGTCGAGTGCTCGCTCGGGACTTTGCTCTCGGGGCCAAGGCAAGAGGGCGTGCTTGCCCGCAGAACTGAGAACACGCTGTTGGGCAGAGCTGCAACTGACCGCTGGAGTTCAGCTCTCGCCGGACGGCAGAAGGCGAAGAACGAAGCCGCTTGCGAGCGGCGCAGTGCAGCGAAGAGCTCTCCGAATTCGCCGCTAGCTCCACGGTCCTTCTCAGCTGCGAGTAGCAGCGCTCGCAGTACACAGGGCTTCGCAAGGCCCGAAGACCCGGAGGGAAGTATCGCACACGAAAATGTGCCAGGACAGAGACGTGTTCTACGTTGTCCCTTCTCGTCATGCAGTTTGTGCCTCTGCTGCTTCTGCTGTTAGGAATCGCTCCTTGAAAGGCGAGCGAGAGCGTCCTTCTGGGTGCATTGCACTGAGTCGAGTGCTCGCTCGGGACTTTGCACTCGGGGCCAAGGCAAGAGGGCGTGCTTGCCCGCAGAACTGAGAACACGCTGTTGGGCAGAGCTGAAACTTACCGCTGGAGTTCAGCTCTCGCCGGACGGCAGAAGGCGAAGAACGAAGCCGCTTGCGAGCGGCGCAGTGCAGCGAAGAGCTCTCCGAATTCGCCGCTAGCTCCACGGTCCTTCTCAGCTGCGAGTAGCAGCGCTCGCAGTACACAGAGCTTCGCAAGGCCCGAAGACCCGGAGGGAAGTATGGCACACGGAAATGTGCCAGGACAGAGACGTGTTCTACGTTGTCCCTTCTCGTCATGCAGTTTGTGCCTCTGCTGCTTCTGCTGTTAGGAATCGCTCCTTGAAAGGCGAGCGAGAGCGTCCTTCCGGGTGCATTGCACTGAGTCGAGTGCTCGCTCGGGACTTTGCACTCGGGGCCAAGGCAAGAGGGCGTGCTTGCCCGCAGAACTGAGAACACGCTGTTGGGCAGAGCTGAAACTTACCGCTGGAGTTCAGCTCTCGCCGGACGGCAGAAGGCGAAGAACGAAGCCGCTTGCGAGCGGCGCAGTGCAGCGAAGAGCTCTCCGAATTCGCCGCTAGCTCCACGGTCCTTCTCAGCTGCGAGTAGCAGCGCTCGCAGTACACAGAGCTTCGCAAGGCCCGAAGACCCGGAGGGAAGTATCGCACACGAAAATGTGCCAGGACAGAGACGTGTTCTACGTTGTCCCTTCTCGTCATGCAGTTTGTGCCTCTGCTGCTTCTGCTGTTAGGAATCGCTCCTTGAAAGACGAGCGAGAGCGTCCTTCCGGGTGCATTGCACTGAGTCGAGTGCTCGCTCGGGACTTTGCACTCGGGGCCAAGGCAAGAGGGCGTGCTTGCCCGCAGAACTGAGAACACGCTGTTGGGCAGAGCTGCAACTGACCGCTGGAGTTTAGCTCTCGCCGGACGGCAGAAGGCGAAGAACGAAGCCGCTTGCGAGCGGCGCAGTGCAGCGAAGAGCTCTCCGAATTCGCCGCTAGCTCCACGGTCCTTCTCAGCTGCGAGTAGCAGCGCTCGCAGTACACAAAGCTTCGCAAGGCCCGAAGCCCCGGAGGGAAGTATCGCACACGAAAATGTGCCAGGACAGAGACGTGTTCTACGTTGTCCCTTCTCGTCATGCAGTTTGTGCCTCTGCTGCTTCTGCTGTTAGGAATCGCTCCTTGAAAGACGAGCGAGAGCGTCCTTCCGGGTGCATTGCACTGAGTCGAGTGCTCGCTCGGGACTTTGCTCTCGGGGCCAAGGCAAGAGGGCGTGCTTGCCCGCAGAACTGAGAACACGCTGTTGGGCAGAGCTGCAACTGACCGCTGGAGTTCAGCTCTCGCCGGACGGCAGAAGGCGAAGAACGAAGCCGCTTGCGAGCGGCGCAGTGCAGCGAAGAGCTCTCCGAATTCGCCGCTAGCTCCACGGTCCTTCTCAGCTGCGAGTAGCAGCGCTCGCAGTACACAGAGCTTCGCAAGGCCCGAAGACCCGGAGGGAAGTATCGCACACGAAAATGTGCCAGGACAGAGACGTGTTCTACGTTGTCCCTTCTCGTCATGCAGTTTGTGCCTCTGCTGCTTCTGCTGTTAGGAATCGCTCCTTGAAAGACGAGCGAGAGCGTCCTTCTGGGTGCATTGCACTAAGTCGAATGCTCGCTCGGGGCTTTGCTCTCGGGGCCAAGGCAAGAGGGCGTGCTTGCCCGCAGAACTGAGAACACGCTGTTGGGCAGAGCTGCAACTGACCGCTGGAGTTCAGCTCTCGCCGGACGGCAAAAGGCGAAGAACGAAGCCGCTTGCGAGCGGCGCAGTGCAGCGAAGAGCTCTCCGAATTCGCCGCTAGCTCCACGGTCCTTCTCAGCTGCGAGTAGCAGCGCTCGCAGTACACAGGGCTTCGCAAGGCCCGAAGACCCGGAGGGAAGTATCGCACACGAAAATGTGCCAGGACAGAGACGTGTTCTACGTTGTCCCTTCTCGTCATGCAGTTTGTGCCTCTGCTGCTTCTGCTGTTAGGAATCGCTCCTTGAAAGACGAGCGAGAGCGTCCTTCCGGGTGCATTGCACTGAGTCGAGTGCTCGCTCGGGACTTTGCACTCGGGGCCAAGGCAAGAGGGCGTGCTTGCCCGCAGAACTGAGAACACGCTGTTGGGCAGAGCTGCAACTGACCGCTGGAGTTCAGCTCTCGCCGGACGGCAGAAGGCGAAGAACGAAGCCGCTTGCGAGCGGTGCAGTGCAGCGAAGAGCTCTCCGAATTCGCCGCTAGCTCCACGGTCCTTCTCAGCTGCGAGTAGCAGCGCTCGCAGTACACAGAGCTTCGCAAGGACCGAAGACCCGGAGGGAAGTATCGCACACGAAAATGTGCCAGGACAGAGACGTGTTCTACGTTGTCCCTTCTCGTCATGCAGTTTGTGCCTCTGCTGCTTCTGCTGTTAGGAATCGCTCCTTGAAAGACGAGCGAGAGCGTCCTTCCGGGTGCATTGCACTGAGTCGAGTGCTCGCTCGGGACTTTGCACTCGGGGCCAAGGCAAGAGGGCGTGCTTGCCCGCAGAACTGAGAACACGCTGTTGGGCAGAGCTGCAACTGACCGCTGGAGTTCAGCTCTCGCCGGACGGCAGAAGGCGAAGAACGAAGCCGCTTGCGAGCGGCGCAGTGCAGCGAAGAGCTCTCCGAATTCGCCGCTAGCTCCACGGTCCTTCTCAGCTGCGAGTAGCAGCGCTCGCAGTACACAGGGCTTCGCAAGGCCCGAAGACCCGGAGGGAAGTATCGCACACGAAAATGCGCCAGGACAGAGACGTGTTCTACGTTGTCCCTTCTCGTCATGCAGTTTGTGCCTCTGCTGCTTCTGCTGTTAGGAATCGCTCCTTGAAAGACGAGCGAGAGCGTCCTTCCGGGTGCATTGCACTGAGTCGAGTGCTCGCTCGGGACTTTGCACTCGGGGCCAAGGCAAGAGGGCGTGCTTGCCCGCAGAACTGAGAACACGCTGTTGGGCAGAGCTGCAACTGACCGCTGGAGTTCAGCTCTCGCCGGACGGCAAAAGGCGAAAACGAAGCCGCTTGCGAGCGGCGCAGTGCAGCGAAGAACTCTCCGAATTCGCCGCTAGCTCCACGGTCCTTCTCAGCTGCGAGTAGCAGCGCTCGCAGTACACAGAGCTTCGCAAGGCCCGAAGACCCGGAGGGAAGTATCGCACACGAAAATGCGCCAGGACAGAGACGTGTTCTACGTTGTCCCTTCTCGTCATGCAGTTTGTGCCTCTGCTGCTTCTGCTGTTAGGAATCGCTCCTTGAAAGACGAGCGAGAGCGTCCTTCCGGGTGCATTGCACTGAGTCGAGTGCTCGCTCGGGACTTTGCACTCGGGGCCAAGGCAAGAGGGCGTGCTTGCCCGCAGAACTGAGAACACGCTGTTGGGCAGAGCTGCAACTGACCGCTGGAGTTCAGCTCTCGCCGGACGGCAGAAGGCGAAGAACGAAGCCGCTTGCGAGCGGCGCAGTGCAGCGAAGAGCTCTCCGAATTCGCCGCTAGCTCCACGGTCCTTCTCAGCTGCGAGTAGCAGCGCTCGCAGTACACAGAGCTTCGCAAGGCCCGAAGACCCGGAGGGAAGTATCGCACACGAAAATGTGCCAGGACAGAGACGTGTTCTACGTTGTCCCTTCTCGTCATGTAGTTTGTGCCTCTGCTGCTTTTGCTGTAGGTAATCGCTCCTTGAAAGACGAGCGAGAGCGTCCTTCCGGGTGCATTGCACTGAGTCGAGTGCTCGCTCGGGACTTTGCTCTCGGGGCCAAGGCAAGAGGGCGTGCTTGCCCGCAGAACTGAGAACACGCTGTTGGGCAGAGCTGCAACTGACCGCTGGAGTTCAGCTCTCGCCGGACGGCAGAAGGCGAAGAACGAAGCCGCTTGCGAGCGGCGCAGTGCAGCGAAGAGCTCTCCGAATTCGCCGCTAGCTCCACGGTCCTTCTCAGCTGCGAGTAGCAGCGCTCGCAGTACACAGAGCTTCGCAAGGCCCGAAGACCCGGAGGGAAGTATGGCACACGTAAATGTGCCAGGACAGAGACGTGTTCTACGTTGTCCCTTCTCGTCATGCAGTTTGTGCCTCTGCTGCTTCTGCTGTTAGGAATCGCTCCTTGAAAGGCGAGCGAGAGCGTCCTTCCGGGTGCATTGCACTGAGTCGAGTGCTCGCTCGGGACTTTGCTCTCGGGGCCAAGGCAAGAGGGCGTGCTTGCCCGCAGAACTGAGAACACGCTGTTGGGCAGAGCTGCAACTGACCGCTGGAGTTCAGCTCTCGCCGGACGGCAGAAGGCGAAGAACGAAGCCGCTTGCGAGCGGCGCAGTGCAGCGAAGAGCTCTCCGAATTCGCCGCTAGCTCCACGGTCCTTCTCAGCTGCGAGTAGCAGCGCTCGCAGTACACAGGGCTTCGCAAGGCCCGAAGACCCGGAGGGAAGTATCGCACACGAAAATGTGCCAGGACAGAGACGTGTTCTACGTTGTCCCTTCTCGTCATGCAGTTTGTGCCTCTGCTGCTTCTGCTGTTAGGAATCGCTCCTTGAAAGGCGAGCGAGAGCGTCCTTCCGGGTGCATTGCACTGAGTCGAGTGCTCGCTCGGGACTTTGCTCTCGGGGCCAAGGCAAGAGGGCGTGCTTGCCCGCAGAACTGAGAACACGCTGTTGGGCAGAGCTGCAACTGACCGCTGGAGTTCAGCTCTCGCCGGACGGCAGAAGGCGAAGAACGAAGCCGCTTGCGAGCGGCGCAGTGCAGCGAAGAGCTCTCCGAATTCGCCGCTAGCTCCACGGTCCTTCTCAGCTGCGAGTAGCAGCGCTCGCAGTACACAGGGCTTCGCAAGGCCCGAAGACCCGGAGGGAAGTATCGCACACGAAAATGTGCCAGGACAGAGACGTGTTCTACGTTGTCCCTTCTCGTCATGCAGTTTGTGCCTCTGCTGCTTCTGCTGTTAGGAATCGCTCCTTGAAAGACGAGCGAGAGCGTCCTTCCGGGTGCATTGCACTGAGTCGAGTGCTCGCTCGGGACTTTGCTCTCGGGGCCAAGGCAAGAGGGCGTGCTTGCCCGCAGAACTGAGAACACGCTGTTGGGCAGAGCTGCAACTGACCGCTGGAGTTCAGCTCTCGCCGGACGGCAGAAGGCGAAGAACGAAGCCGCTTGCGAGCGGCGCAGTGCAGCGAAGAGCTCTCCGAATTCGCCGCTAGCTCCACGGTCCTTCTCAGCTGCGAGTAGCAGCGCTCGCAGTACACAGGGCTTCGCAAGGCCCGAAGACCCGGAGGGAAGTATGGCACACGAAAATGTGCCAGGACAGAGACGTGTTCTACGTTGTCCCTTCTCGTCATGCAGTTTGTGCCTCTGCTGCTTCTGCTGTAGGTAATCGCTCCTTGAAAGACGAGCGAGAGCGTCCTTCCGGGTGCATTGCACTGAGTCGAGTGCTCGCTCGGGTCTTTGCACTCGGGGCCAAGGCAAGAGGGCGTGCTTGCCCGCAGAACTGAGAACACGCTGTTGGGCAGAGCTGCAACTGACCGCTGGAGTTCAGCTCTCGCCGGACGGCAAAAGGCGAAGAACGAAGCCGCTTGCGAGCGGCGCAGTGCAGCGAAGAGCTCTCCGAATTCGCCGCTAGCTCCACGGTCCTTCTCAGCTGCGAGTAGCAGCGCTCGCAGTACACAGAGCTTCGCAAGGCCCGAAGACCCGGAGGGAAGTATCGCACACGAAAATGTGCCAGGACAGAGACGTGTTCTACGTTGTCCCTTCTCGTCATGCAGTTTGTGCCTCTGCTGCTTCTGCTGTTAGGAATCGCTCCTTGAAAGGCGAGCGACAGCGTCCTTCCGGGTGCATTGCACTGAGTCGAGTGCTCGCTCGGGGCTTTGCTCTCGGGGCCAAGGCAAGAGGGCGTGCTTGCCCGCAGAACTGAGAACACGCTGTTGGGCAGAGCTGCAACTGACCGCTGGAGTTCAGCTCTCGCCGGACGGCAGAAGGCGAAGAACGAAGCCGCTTGCGAGCGGCGCAGTGCAGCGAAGAGCTCTCCGAATTCGCCGCTAGCTCCACGGTCCTTCTCAGCTGCGAGTAGCAGCGCTCGCAGTACACAGGGCTTCGCAAGGCCCGAAGACCCGGAGGGAAGTATCGCACACGAAAATGTGCCAGGACAGAGACGTGTTCTACGTTGTCCCTTCTCGTCATGCAGTTTGTGCCTCTGCTGCTTCTGCTGTTAGGAATCGCTCCTTGAAAGGCGAGCGAGAGCGTCCTTCCGGGTGCATTGCACTGAGTCGAGTGCTCGCTCGGGACTTTGCTCTCGGGGCCAAGGCAAGAGGGCGTGCTTGCCCGCAGAACTGAGAACACGCTGTTGGGCAGAGCTGCAACTGACCGCTGGAGTTCAGCTCTCGCCGGACGGCAGAAGGCGAAGAACGAAGCCGCTTGCGAGCGGCGCAGTGCAGCGAAGAGCTCTCCGAATTCGCCGCTAGCTCCACGGTCCTTCTCAGCTGCGAGTAGCAGCGCTCGCAGTACACAGGGCTTCGCAAGGCCCGAAGACCCGGAGGGAAGTATCGCACACGAAAATGTGCCAGGACAGAGACGTGTTCTACGTTGTCCCTTCTCGTCATGCAGTTTGTGCCTCTGCTGCTTCTGCTGTTAGGAATCGCTCCTTGAAAGACGAGCGAGAGCGTCCTTCCGGGTGCATTGCACTGAGTCGAGTGCTCGCTCGGGACTTTGCTCTCGGGGCCAAGGCAAGAGGGCGTGCTTGCCCGCAGAACTGAGAACACGCTGTTGGGCAGAGCTGCAACTGACCGCTGGAGTTCAGCTCTCGCCGGACGGCAGAAGGCGAAGAATGAAGCCGCTTGCGAGCGGCGCAGTGCAGCGAAGAGCTCTCCGAATTCGCCGCTAGCTCCACGGTCCTTCTCAGCTGCGAGTAGCAGCGCTCGCAGTACACAGGGCTTCGCAAGGCCCGAAGACCCGGAGGGAAGTATGGCACACGAAAATGTGCCAGGACAGAGACGTGTTCTACGTTGTCCCTTCTCGTCATGCAGTTTGTGCCTCTGCTGCTTCTGCTGTAGGTAATCGCTCCTTGAAAGACGAGCGAGAGCGTCCTTCCGGGTGCATTGCACTGAGTCGAGTGCTCGCTCGGGTCTTTGCACTCGGGGCCAAGGCAAGAGGGCGTGCTTGCCCGCAGAACTGAGAACACGCTGTTGGGCAGAGCTGCAACTGACCGCTGGAGTTCAGCTCTCGCCGGACGGCAAAAGGCGAAGAACGAAGCCGCTTGCGAGCGGCGCAGTGCAGCGAAGAGCTCTCCGAATTCGCCGCTAGCTCCACGGTCCTTCTCAGCTGCGAGTAGCAGCGCTCGCAGTACACAGAGCTTCGCAAGGCCCGAAGACCCGGAGGGAAGTATCGCACACGAAAATGTGCCAGGACAGAGACGTGTTCTACGTTGTCCCTTCTCGTCATGCAGTTTGTGCCTCTGCTGCTTCTGCTGTTAGGAATCGCTCCTTGAAAGGCGAGCGACAGCGTCCTTCCGGGTGCATTGCACTGAGTCGAGTGCTCGCTCGGGGCTTTGCTCTCGGGGCCAAGGCAAGAGGGCGTGCTTGCCCGCAGAACTGAGAACACGCTGTTGGGCAGAGCTGCAACTGACCGCTGGAGTTCAGCTCTCGCCGGACGGCAGAAGGCGAAGAACGAAGCCGCTTGCGAGCGGCGCAGTGCAGCGAAGAGCTCTCCGAATTCGCCGCTAGCTCCACGGTCCTTCTCAGCTGCGAGTAGCAGCGCTCGCAGTACACAGGGCTTCGCAAGGCCCGAAGACCCGGAGGGAAGTATCGCACACGAAAATGTGCCAGGACAGAGACGTGTTCTACGTTGTCCCTTCTCGTCATGCAGTTTGTGCCTCTGCTGCTTCTGCTGTTAGGAATCGCTCCTTGAAAGGCGAGCGAGAGCGTCCTTCCGGGTGCATTGCACTGAGTCGAGTGCTCGCTCGGGACTTTGCTCTCGGGGCCAAGGCAAGAGGGCGTGCTTGCCCGCAGAACTGAGAACACGCTGTTGGGCAGAGCTGCAACTGACCGCTGGAGTTCAGCTCTCGCCGGACGGCAGAAGGCGAAGAACGAAGCCGCTTGCGAGCGGCGCAGTGCAGCGAAGAGCTCTCCGAATTCGCCGCTAGCTCCACGGTCCTTCTCAGCTGCGAGTAGCAGCGCTCGCAGTACACAGAGCTTCGCAAGGCCCGAAGACCCGGAGGGAAGTTTCGCACACGAAAATGTGCCAGGACAGAGACGTGTTCTACGTTGTCCCTTCTCGTCATGCAGTTTGTGCCTCTGCTGCTTCTGCTGTTAGGAATCGCTCCTTGAAAGGCGAGCGAGAGCGTCCTTCTGGGTGCATTGCACTGAGTCGAGTGCTCGCTCGGGGCTTTGCTCTCGGGGCCAAGGCAAGAGGGCGTGCTTGCCCGCAGAACTGAGAACACGCTGTTGGGCAGAGCTGCAACTGACCGCTGGAGTTCAGCTCTCGCCGGACGGCAGAAGGCGAAGAACGAAGCCGCTTGCGAGCGGCGCAGTGCAGCGAAGAGCTCTCCGAATTCGCCGCTAGCTCCACGGTCCTTCTCAGCTGCGAGTAGCAGCGCTCGCAGTACACAGGGCTTCGCACCTCTAAATGTTTTACTACTGTGTTATGATTCTGTCTTCAGTTAATAGAACCCGATATACAACAAAGAGATGGGAGCACATGGAGATGCATTGGCGAGCCTACGCTGGAGGTAACACATTCATTTTTTACTCAAACAAATCCAAATTAGAAATGTTGAAAATTACCTGGGGCCATTTCAACAGTCAGCAAACTGACTAACACAACCAATCTTTGGCTTCTATTCAATCCTTTGCTTGTTTTACCTGGACCTTGAATATCTGTCTGCAGCCTTCCTCTCTGCAAATATATCACACTCGTCCTATTGAGAACCCATGGCTCATCACAGCTGCTTCGCCACGCCTGCTTCCAGAAGAACTGGCAACTACAAGCTGGGAGCCAAGAGATACAACACTTCACTTGGAAAAGGGCCTTCCATGAATCCTAGAATCCCAGAATGGTTTGGACTGGAAGCGACCTTAGAGACAAATTATCTTCTTCCCACATCCTGACACGGGCAGGGACACTTTTCCACTAGTCCAGGTTGCTCCATGTCCGCTCCAGCCTGGCCCTGGACGCTTCCTGCCATGGGGCTCCTACACAGCCTCTTTGAGCAACATGTGCCTCAGCACCCACCCAAGGAAGAATTCCTTTCCAATATCCCATCTATCCCAGCCCTCTGGCAGTTTGAAGCTATTCCCCCTTGTCCTGCGAGTCCAGACCCTTTTCCAAAGTCCCTCCCCAGCTATCTTGGAGCCCCAGCAGGCACTGCAAAGGGCTCGAAGATCTCCCTGGAGCCTTCTGTTCTCCAGATTGGACACCCTCAGCTCTCCCAGACTGTCCTAGAGCAAAGAAGCTCCACCTTTCAAAGCACCTTAGACGCCTCCTACCGGCCAAACTCGATGGCAACGCTGGCCTTCCGGGCCCTACGGATATCGCTTCCGGTGTCGTTCGGGGTCACTCCCGGCTCTCTTCCCGCCCCCCATGGGGCCCTCAGGCGATGCCGCTCCTACGCCACTTCTGCCGCTGTCAGACCAACGGGGGGGCCGGGGGCCAGCCCAGACTCATCCACAATCCACACTGTCCTCGGCGGCTGCTGCGGGCTCACGGCGGCCCACACACCCGGAAGCAGAGCTCCGAACACAGAGGATCATAGCCCCACATTTGTGTTCGTCTCTGCACAAGGCAGGCCAGTCTTGCCATGCCCGGACTTTTCAGTTCAGCACGAGAATGAGAATACACCTGCGCCATGGGGGAGGAAACCTCTAAAGACTCCCTCATACGTGGTCGCTCAACTTAATGCCTAGGCACTTGCCATTCCTAAGGCTACACTAAAGCCTTTTTTACCTTGCGGGTAAGAAATGCCGTTGTTCTCGTGTGCAGCTAAAGGCGCAGCACAGGCAGGCCGGGACAAAAGCTGGGGCAGAGCCGTTCCTCACTCCTTCGCTGTGCTGTACTCCATGCAGCTAGAGCGAAGCGAGAAGGACGCGAGGAAGAAAAAGGCGTTCTTAAAGTAGCACCCTGGCAGCAGCCCTGAAAAGGCGCATAACACACGGCATCTCGCTGCCCTCCGTTCTACATACTCGCGGCTCCCTCTGCCGACTTGCAAAAGTTGCTACCAGAGCAGAGGCGGCCAGATTGAAGAGGCAGTGCCTAGGTTCACCTTCTCCTTACTGCACGTAAGCCACGTCCAGCTCCTCGCTGCACTCTGGATTTCCCTTCTCCGAGGCACTTACCGTGGTGCTGTGTGCAACTCGGCGCCTAGAAGTGACCGCCAATGCTTTCACAGCGGGCTGCAAGGGAACCAAGGAGCAGCACAAGCAGCAGTGCTTCAGCTTGCTCCTTCCGACTGCTAAGGGCACTTGGGAAGGCAAGCGAGAGTCAACCACCTTCCTCTCCTAGTAGCCTGTAACGTGGTGCACACAAGCACGGGACTAGTGCCGCTTCGTTCACCGCCCTCGCCCAAGCGTGGAGCCGCTTTCACTTGCCGGCGGCCAGAAGCCGCTGCAAGGGCGCCACACAACCACAAGTGCGCCGGCAGCCAAGAGCTAGAGAACGCTGCTTCTGCCCAAGCCCGCCTAGGGCGTGCACCTTTGTTCTCAGAGCTCCGTGCAACAGTCTGCCTCTCTCGCAGTTCGAATGGAAAACGAAAGCTTTTCGCCTACGCCCGTCACAGAGATCCGTTGCCAGGACGAGAATGCCTTGTGGCCGGAGCTCGCCCCCGCCGCGAGGAAGCTGCTATTAGCACCGCGTTGCAGGGACACGTCTCGCTTCTTGACTACGTGCTCAGCGCTCTCCGAATTCGCCGCTAGCTCCACGGTCTTTCTCAGCTGCAAGTAGCAGCGCTCACAGTACATAGAGCTTCGCAAGGACCGAAGACCCGGAGGGAAGTATCGCACTCGAAAATGTGCCAGGATAGAGACGTTCTACACTGAGTAGAGACACAGACAGACAGAGAGTTCTACACTGCCCCTTCTCGTCGGCCATCTTGTGCTCTGCTGCCTCTGCTGTGACGAATAGGTCCTTGAAAGGCGAGCGACAGCGGCTCTCCAGGCACTGAAGAGAGTTCCCTAGGGACTTTTCGATGTAAAACTTTTTCCACCTCCAAAAATACATGGGTAAGTCCTAAAAGTTTTGGTTTTCTTAAGAATAGTTTCGCCCAAGTTTTGCTGTTCTAAACAACCATGGTTTCAGTCTTCACTTAACTGCTTGTTTCTGTCTTTTTGGCTAGTGGCAATCTAATTCTAAGGTAAATAGATGTGTTGGAAATCCATAAATTACATCTCAAGTTAGGTGGGAAAATTGGCTCGGAAGAAAATGGAATTGAGAATTTGGAAAGAATCCAGAGTGAGCTGATGTCACAATCCGAGATTCCCTTGGGTTCCAAATCCTTTCATTTGTGTTTTTGTGGGCTTTTTGAAGGCGGTGTACAGTTGAAGCCATGATTTAGCTGCGGTGAGACCTGCTCTGCTGTAAAAGCATTATTTTCTCAGTGAGCATGGACAACAGTTAGAGTGTCGTCTTTTAAGATTCCCTGCACTCCACTTATGGTGGCAAAAGCAGTGCCTTGACTGTAATCATAAAAGTGATTACAGCTTCATTGCTTTGACATCATGTAGGATGCTTCCTCCATCTGCTGTGGTCAGCATTAAGTAACAGATTTCTCAGTTTCTAGGAAGAGTCTAGCAAACAATCACCTTGCTCCTTCTCTTGCATTTATTCATCACTGCTATGCTGCTATACAGACAGGTAGTCTGTTTATGATTCAACAATTCAATGGGACATCAAGTAAATAACAAAGCAAAACTAACTACCGAAAGCACTATAAGGGCCAGAGATTAGCTTGGATCAAAACAGGTATTCTCCTAGCATTGTTTACAAACGAGTCAGCATGTGAAACAGAAGGCACAATGTAGTTTGTGCCTTGTTTTGGGCATGCCCGGAAGAAGGAAATTCTGATTTCACATACGGGAAAAGAAATGTTGACATTTGAATGAGATTGTTCATACTCCAGTAAAGGTTGCTTTGAAAGGTTGTGGAAGTCCTGTTAGGAAACATGGCTTTACAAGTCCTTTCCACCAGGAGACAACAGCTGCAGAACATCTGGGTGTGCCAGTGTTGAGAGCACCAGCAAAGATCAAAGTGGAGAAGTTGGTGAACAATGGCAGTGGCCTGGCGGAGGGCAAGTGGGGTGCTGGCTGTGGGACCAGGGGAGTCCTGACTGATTTAGGAGGCGTGTGATGGTCTGTGCCAGCAAGCGGAGTAGTGCTGTGGCCTTGGCACACTGCTAATACTGGAATTCAGTGGGGTCACTGGGCAGGCTGAGTGTGTGAGCTGCTGGAGGGACCCAGTTTGCCCACATGTAAACATCCAGTCTCACTCTTGCCAGCCACAGAAAGGAGCAGGATGTGGCTGCTGGCGATGCCTGTCACGTATATGTAGTGTATATGTGTGCTATCCCAGCCTGCTGGGAACACTTCTTCTTTGGGACTGCTTGGGCTGAGGGAGAGAAAGCAGTGGTAGTTTCTGAGGTTTCGAGTTTGCTCGAGTTTCTCAGGCTGTTTCTGGAGCCACCCCGAGTTCTCTTCCTTGAAGCATTTCAAGTCCTGCTAATTTTCAAAATTCAAACAGACACAGCCCTAAGCTAGTTGATCTGACTTCAGAGCTATTCTTACGCTGAGCTGTTGGATGATCTGATCTCCTGAGATGTCTTCCATCTCAGTTTATGACCTGGTTCTTGTGAAAAGTAGGATCTTTTAGCCTGGAGAAGAGAGGTTTCTGGAGAGACAGTATTGTGGCCTTTGAATATGTAAAGAGGGTATAAGACAAATGGAGAAAGACTTTTTAGGAAAGTTTGCAGAGACAGGATAAGGGGCCATGCTTTCAAACTGAGACTAGGTTTAGATTGGCTAAAAGGAAAAACTTTTCTACAATGAAGCTGGTGAGACACTCAAACGGGTGTTCCAGAGAAGTTGTGGATGCCCCATCATTGAGAGTGCTCCTTATCAGTTTGGCTAGTCTTGAGCAATTTGATCTACTGTAAGATCTACCTGGCAAGGAAGTTGGACTACATGATCTTTAATCACAGACTGTTGTATGATTCCGTGGAAGACAGAATGCAATAAAGTTCATATTTCAGATTTTGGCGCAGACATATTTATTTTTTCTCACTTTATGCATCATTGCAATGACAACTTGTTAGCTTCTGAAATGATTAGCTGAGATTGATTTCCTTCCTTAGTTTCATTTTCTCTGTTATTCCTTCACTCTTGGACTTTTTTTTTCACTAGATTCCCTCTTTCAGTAAACTGCCCTTAAGTATCACTTTGCTCCCCACCTGGCTTTTTTTTTTTTTTCAATGACACCTTTTCACTGGTTCGTTTTGGGCCTTTGCTGCTTGAAGTCCAGCAGCCTCCTTGTCTGAGCATTACGGAGCTTTCTTTACAGCTTCATCACTATGCAAAAAGCCATAAATTACTGTGTTCCATCTCACATACCATCAAGTATCACACTAATATTCCCTCTGCTGAATAGCTGGTTGGTTTACATAGACCAGCCAAATACCAGGAAATCCAGATGGCAGCAAGAATCTTGTAGACTACTCCCGCTGTTCATTTAAATTCTGGAGAAGTCAGGTGAGGTATCACATTCTCTTGAAAGAAGTGTCTATCATCTCGGACATTCTAGAATGGGCTATTAATATTGTCATGAGTTTCTGGCTAGACTTTTTAGTATGCAAATTCAAATTCAAATGATCTGAAATGATAGAACTTCAAGAAATTTTTTTTCCCAAAATCGAAGTATGATGGAGTTCCATAGGGAGAATCTTAATCTTAGTTATTCTATTCCATCTCACATCATGGCTGGGGGCAGGGAGAAGGGAGTATCTTTGGGGGACAATGGGTTCCGGTGTAGTCAGTAAGCTGGGCAGAGGAGCCATCAGGTATTTTCTGTTGTTGGGCGGGGGGGGGGGGGGGATTCGTGTGAACTCTTCCTTTCTTGTACCCTGCCACTAGTATTGTTGCTAAAATTGTTTGTTTTCTCATCCAAGTGACAAAATCAGCACACTTAATGAGGGATGAAGAGGGAGCAGCGACCTCAGAACAGGAGGAAGAAGAAGCAGAGCCTGCTGTCCTCCAGAAGAAAAAAACACTACCAGCCAACTTTGCATCATCTGTGAACTTCCTGGGCGTGTACTCTATCCCCTTGTCCAGAACACTGAGCAAGATATTAAACAGGACTGGGCCCAAGACCGAGCCTTGGGGACCAGCTGGATGAACTCTATTTCCCACCACTCTGTGGGCCTGGCCATCACCCAGTTTGTCACCCAGCAAACAGCCCACCCATGCAAACCATAAGCAGACAGTTTCTTCAGGAGAATGATGTGAGACTCATTGCAAAAAGGATCAGGGAGATGCCTAGGAAGAGTCTCAGGTGAATCCAGGAGACTATAGTGGAGGAAGGACGCGAGGAAGAAGAAGGCGTTCTTAAAGTGGCACCCTGGCAGCAGCCCTGAAAGGGCGCATAACACACGGCGTCTCGCTGCCCTCCGTTCTACATACTCGCAGCTCCCTCTGCCGACTTGCAAAAGTTGCTACCAGAGCAGAGGCGGCCAGATTGAAGAGGCAGTGCCTAGGTTCACCTTCTCCTTACTGCACGTAAGCCACGTCCAGCTCCTCGCTGCACTCTGGATTTCCCTTCTCCGCGGCACTTACAGTGGTGCTGTGTGCAACTCGGCGCCTAGAAGCGACCGCCAATGCTTTCACAGCGGGCTGCAAGGGAACCAAGGAGCAGCACAAGCAGCAGTGCTTCAGCTTGCTCCTTCCGACTGCTAAGGGCACTTGGGAAGGCAAGCGAGAGTCAACCACCTTCCTCTCCTAGTAGCCTGTAACGTGGTGCACACAAGCACGGGACTAGTGCCGCTTCGTTCACCGCCCTCGCCCAAGCGTGGAGCCGCTTTCACTTGCCGGCGGCCAGAAGCCACTGCAAGGGCGCCACACAACCACAAGTGCGCCGGCAGCCAAGAGCTAGAGAACGCTGCTTCTGCCCAAGCCCGCCTAGGGCGTGCACCTTTGTTCTCAGAGCTCCGTGCAACAGTCTGCCTCTCTCGCAGTTCGAATGGAAAACGAAAGCTTTTCGCCTACGCCCTTCACAGAGATCCGTTGCCAGGACGAGAATGTCTTGTGGCCGGAGCTCGCCCCGGCCGCGAGGAAGCTGCTATTAGCACCGCGTTGCAGGGCCACGTCTCGCTTCTTGACTACGTGCTCAGCGCTCTCCGAATTCGCCGCTAGCTCCACGGTCTTTCTCAGCTGCAAGTAGCAGCGCTCACAGTACATAGAGCTTCGCAAGGACCGAAGACCCGGAGGGAAGTTTCGCACAGGAAAATGTGCCAGGACAGAGACGTGTTCTACGTTGTCCCTTCTCGTCATGCAGTTTGTGCCTCTGCTGCTTCTGCTGTTAGGAATCGCTCCTTGAAAGGCGAGCAACAGCGTCTTTCCGGGTGCATTGCACTGAGTCGAGTGCTCGCTCGGGACTTTGCTCTCGGGGCCAAGGCAAGAGGGCGTGCTTGCCCGCAGAAGTGAGAACACGCTATTGGGCAGAGCTGCAACTGACCGCTGGAGTTCAGCTCTCGCCGGACGGCAGAAGGCGAAGAACGAAGCCGCTTGCGAGCGGCGCAGTGCAGCGAAGAGCTCTCCGAATTCGCCGCTAGCTCCACGGTCCTTCTCAGCTGCGAGTAGCAGCGCTCGCAGTACACAGAGCTTCGCAAGGCCCGAAGACCCGGAGGGAAGTATGGCACACGGAAATGTGCCAGGACAGAGACGTGTTCTACGTTGTCCCTTCTCGTCATGCAGTTTGTGCCTCTGCTGCTTCTGCTGTTAGGAATCGCTCCTTGAAAGGCGAGCGAGAGCGTCCTTCCGGGTGCATTGCACTGAGTCGAGTGCTCGCTCGGGACTTTGCTCTCGGGGCCAAGGCAAGAGGGCGTGCTTGCCCGCAGAACTGAGAACACGCTGTTGGGCAGAGCTGCAACTGACCGCTGGAGTTCAGCTCTCGCCGGACGGCAGAAGGCGAAGAACGAAGCCGCTTGCGAGCGGCGCAGTGCAGCGAAGAGCTCTCCGAATTCGCCGCTAGCTCCACGGTCCTTCTCAGCTGCGAGTAGCAGCGCTCGCAGTACACAGAGCTTCGCAAGGCCCGAAGACCCGGAGGGAAGTATCGCACACGAAAATGTGCCAGGACAGAGACGTGTTCTACGTTGTCCCTTCTCGTCATGCAGTTTGTGCCTCTGCTGCTTCTGCTGTTAGGAATCGCTCCTTGAAAGACGAGCGAGAGCGTCCTTCTGGGTGCATTGCACTAAGTCGAATGCTCGCTCGGGGCTTTGCTCTCGGGGCCAAGGCAAGAGGGCGTGCTTGCCCGCAGAACTGAGAACACGCTGTTGGGCAGAGCTGCAACTGACCGCTGGAGTTCAGCTCTCGCCGGACGGCAGAAGGCGAAGAACGAAGCCGCTTGCGAGCGGCGCAGTGCAGCGAAGAGCTCTCCGAATTCGCCGCTAGCTCCACGGTCCTTCTCAGCTGCGAGTAGCAGCGCTCGCAGTACACAGGGCTTCGCAAGGCCCGAAGACCCGGAGGGAAGTATCGCACACGAAAATGTGCCAGGACAGAGACGTGTTCTACGTTGTCCCTTCTCGTCATGCAGTTTGTGCCTCTGCTGCTTCTGCTGTTAGGAATCGCTCCTTGAAAGGCGAGCGAGAGCGTCCTTCTGGGTGCATTGCACTGAGTCGAGTGCTCGCTCGGGACTTTGCTCTCGGGGCCAAGGCAAGAGGGCGTGCTTGCCCGCAGAACTGAGAACACGCTGTTGGGCAGAGCTGAAACTTACCGCTGGAGTTCAGCTCTCGCCGGACGGCAGAAGGCGAAGAACGAAGCCGCTTGCGAGCGGCGCAGTGCAGCGAAGAGCTCTCCGAATTCGCCGCTAGCTCCACGGTCCTTCTCAGCTGCGAGTAGCAGCGCTCGCAGTACACAGGGCTTCGCAAGGCCCGAAGACCCGGAGGGAAGTTTCGCACACGAAAATGTGCCAGGACAGAGACGTGTTCTACGTTGTCCCTTCTCGTCATGCAGTTTGTGCCTCTGCTGCTTCTGCTGTTAGGAATCGCTCCTTGAAAGGCGAGCGAGAGCGTCCTTCCGGGTGCATTGCACTGAGTCGAGTGCTCGCTCGGGACTTTGCTCTCGGGGCCAAGGCAAGAGGGCGTGCTTGCCCGCAGAACTGAGAACACGCTGTTGGGCAGAGCTGCAACTGACCGCTGGAGTTCAGCTCTCGCCGGACGGCAGAAGGCGAAGAACGAAGCCGCTTGCGAGCGGCGCAGTGCAGCGAAGAGCTCTCCGAATTCGCCGCTAGCTCCACGGTCCTTCTCAGCTGCGAGTAGCAGCGCTCGCAGTACACAGGGCTTCGCAAGGCCCGAAGACCCGGAGGGAAGTATGGCACACGAAAATGTGCCAGGACAGAGACGTGTTCTACGTTGTCCCTTCTCGTCATGCAGTTTGTGCCTCTGCTGCTTCTGCTGTTAGGAATCGCTCCTTGAAAGACGAGCGAGAGCGTCCTTCCGGGTGCATTGCACTGAGTCGAGTGCTCGCTCGGGACTTTGCTCTCGGGGCCAAGGCAAGAGGGCGTGCTTGCCCGCAGAACTGAGAACACGCTGTTGGGCAGAGCTGCAACTGACCGCTGGAGTTCAGCTCTCGCCGGACGGCAGAAGGCGAAGAACGAAGCCGCTTGCGAGCGGCGCAGTGCAGCGAAGAGCTCTCCGAATTCGCCGCTAGCTCCACGGTCCTTCTCAGCTGCGAGTAGCAGCGCTCGCAGTACACAGGGCTTCGCAAGGCCCGAAGACCCGGAGGGAAGTATCGCACACGAAAATGTGCCAGGACAGAGACGTGTTCTACGTTGTCCCTTCTCGTCATGCAGTTTGTGCCTCTGCTGCTTCTGCTGTTAGGAATCGCTCCTTGAAAGGCGAGCGAGAGCGTCCTTCCGGGTGCATTGCACTGAGTCGAGTGCTCGCTCGGGACTTTGCTCTCGGGGCCAAGGCAAGAGGGCGTGCTTGCCCGCAGAACTGAGAACACGCTGTTGGGCAGAGCTGCAACTGACCGCTGGAGTTCAGCTCTCGCCGGACGGCAGAAGGCGAAGAACGAAGCCGCTTGCGAGCGGCGCAGTGCAGCGAAGAGCTCTCCGAATTCGCCGCTAGCTCCACGGTCCTTCTCAGCTGCGAGTAGCAGCGCTCGCAGTACACAGAGCTTCGCAAGGACCGAAGACCCGGAGGGAAGTATCGCACACGAAAATGTGCCAGGACAGAGACGTGTTCTACGTTGTCCCTTCTCGTCATGCAGATTGTGCCTCTGCTGCTTCTGCTGTTAGGAATCGCTCCTTGAAAGACGAGCGAGAGCGTCCTTCCGGGTGCATTGCACTGAGTCGAGTGCTCGCTCGGGGCTTTGCTCTCGGGGCCAAGGCAAGAGGGCGTGCTTGCCCGCAGAACTGAGAACACGCTGTTGGGCAGAGCTGCAACTGACCGCTGGAGTTCAGCTCTCGCCGGACGGCAGAAGGCGAAGAACGAAGCCGCTTGCGAGCGGCGCAGTGCAGCGAAGAGCTCTCCGAATTCGCAGCTAGCTCCACGGTCCTTCTCAGCTGCGAGTAGCAGCGCTCGCAGTACACAGAGCTTCGCAAGGCCCGAAGACCCGGAGGGAAGTATCGCACACGAAAATGTGCCAGGACAGAGACGTGTTCTACGTTGTCCCTTCTCGTCATGCAGTTTGTGCCTCTGCTGCTTCTGCTGTTAGGAATCGCTCCTTGAAAGGCGAGCGACAGCGTCCTTCCGGGTGCATTGCACTGAGTCGAGTGCTCGCTCGGGACTTTGCTCTCGGGGCCAAGGCAAGAGGGCGTGCTTGCCCGCAGAACTGAGAACACGCTGTTGGGCAGAGCTGCAACTGACCGCTGGAGTTCAGCTCTCGCCGGACGGCAGAAGGCGAAGAACGAAGCCGCTTGCGAGCGGCGCAGTGCAGCGAAGAGCTCTCCGAATTCGCCGCTAGCTCCACGGTCCTTCTCAGCTGCGAGTAGCAGCGCTCGCAGTACACAGGGCTTCGCAAGGCCCGAAGACCCGGAGGGAAGTATCGCACACGAAAATGTGCCAGGACAGAGACGTGTTCTACGTTGTCCCTTCTCGTCATGCAGTTTGTGCCTCTGCTGCTTCTGCTGTTAGGAATCGCTCCTTGAAAGGCGAGCGAGAGCGTCCTTCCGGGTGCATTGCACTGAGTCGAGTGCTCGCTCGGGACTTTGCTCTCGGGGCCAAGGCAAGAGGGCGTGCTTGCCCGCAGAACTGAGAACACGCTGTTGGGCAGAGCTGCAACTGACCGCTGGAGTTCAGCTCTCGCCGGACGGCAGAAGGCGAAGAACGAAGCCGCTTGCGAGCGGCGCAGTGCAGCGAAGAGCTCTCCGAATTCGCCGCTAGCTCCACGGTCCTTCTCAGCTGCGAGTAGCAGCGCTCGCAGTACACAGGGCTTCGCAAGGCCCGAAGACCCGGAGGGAAGTATCGCACACGAAAATGTGCCAGGACAGAGACGTGTTCTACGTTGTCCCTTCTCGTCATGCAGTTTGTGCCTCTGCTGCTTCTGCTGTTAGGAATCGCTCCTTGAAAGACGAGCGAGAGCGTCCTTCCGGGTGCATTGCACTGAGTCGAGTGCTCGCTCGGGACTTTGCTCTCGGGGCCAAGGCAAGAGGGCGTGCTTGCCCGCAGAACTGAGAACACGCTGTTGGGCAGAGCTGCAACTGACCGCTGGAGTTCAGCTCTCGCCGGACGGCAGAAGGCGAAGAACGAAGCCGCTTGCGAGCGGCGCAGTGCAGCGAAGAGCTCTCCGAATTCGCCGCTAGCTCCACGGTCCTTCTCAGCTGCGAGTAGCAGCGCTCGCAGTACACAGGGCTTCGCAAGGCCCGAAGACCCGGAGGGAAGTATGGCACACGAAAATGTGCCAGGACAGAGACGTGTTCTACGTTGTCCCTTCTCGTCATGCAGTTTGTGCCTCTGCTGCTTCTGCTGTAGGTAATCGCTCCTTGAAAGACGAGCGAGAGCGTCCTTCCGGGTGCATTGCACTGAGTCGAGTGCTCGCTCGGGTCTTTGCACTCGGGGCCAAGGCAAGAGGGCGTGCTTGCCCGCAGAACTGAGAACACGCTGTTGGGCAGAGCTGCAACTGACCGCTGGAGTTCAGCTCTCGCCGGACGGCAAAAGGCGAAGAACGAAGCCGCTTGCGAGCGGCGCAGTGCAGCGAAGAGCTCTCCGAATTCGCCGCTAGCTCCACGGTCCTTCTCAGCTGCGAGTAGCAGCGCTCGCAGTACACAGAGCTTCGCAAGGCCCGAAGACCCGGAGGGAAGTATCGCACACGAAAATGTGCCAGGACAGAGACGTGTTCTACGTTGTCCCTTCTCGTCATGCAGTTTGTGCCTCTGCTGCTTCTGCTGTTAGGAATCGCTCCTTGAAAGGCGAGCGACAGCGTCCTTCCGGGTGCATTGCACTGAGTCGAGTGCTCGCTCGGGGCTTTGCTCTCGGGGCCAAGGCAAGAGGGCGTGCTTGCCCGCAGAACTGAGAACACGCTGTTGGGCAGAGCTGCAACTGACCGCTGGAGTTCAGCTCTCGCCGGACGGCAGAAGGCGAAGAACGAAGCCGCTTGCGAGCGGCGCAGTGCAGCGAAGAGCTCTCCGAATTCGCCGCTAGCTCCACGGTCCTTCTCAGCTGCGAGTAGCAGCGCTCGCAGTACACAGGGCTTCGCAAGGCCCGAAGACCCGGAGGGAAGTATCGCACACGAAAATGTGCCAGGACAGAGACGTGTTCTACGTTGTCCCTTCTCGTCATGCAGTTTGTGCCTCTGCTGCTTCTGCTGTTAGGAATCGCTCCTTGAAAGGCGAGCGAGAGCGTCCTTCCGGGTGCATTGCACTGAGTCGAGTGCTCGCTCGGGACTTTGCTCTCGGGGCCAAGGCAAGAGGGCGTGCTTGCCCGCAGAACTGAGAACACGCTGTTGGGCAGAGCTGCAACTGACCGCTGGAGTTCAGCTCTCGCCGGACGGCAGAAGGCGAAGAACGAAGCCGCTTGCGAGCGGCGCAGTGCAGCGAAGAGCTCTCCGAATTCGCCGCTAGCTCCACGGTCCTTCTCAGCTGCGAGTAGCAGCGCTCGCAGTACACAGAGCTTCGCAAGGCCCGAAGACCCGGAGGGAAGTTTCGCACACGAAAATGTGCCAGGACAGAGACGTGTTCTACGTTGTCCCTTCTCGTCATGCAGTTTGTGCCTCTGCTGCTTCTGCTGTTAGGAATCGCTCCTTGAAAGGCGAGCGAGAGCGTCCTTCTGGGTGCATTGCACTGAGTCGAGTGCTCGCTCGGGGCTTTGCTCTCGGGGCCAAGGCAAGAGGGCGTGCTTGCCCGCAGAACTGAGAACACGCTGTTGGGCAGAGCTGCAACTGACCGCTGGAGTTCAGCTCTCGCCGGACGGCAGAAGGCGAAGAACGAAGCCGCTTGCGAGCGGCGCAGTGCAGCGAAGAGCTCTCCGAATTCGCCGCTAGCTCCACGGTCCTTCTCAGCTGCGAGTAGCAGCGCTCGCAGTACACAGGGCTTCGCACCTCTAAATGTTTTACTACTGTGTTATGATTCTGTCTTCAGTTAATAGAACCCGATATACAACAAAGAGATGGGAGCACATGGAGATGCATTGGCGAGCCTACGCTGGAGGTAACACATTCATTTTTTACTCAAACAAATCCAAATTAGAAATGTTGAAAATTACCTGGGGCCATTTCAACAGCCAGCAAACTGACTAACACAACCAATCTTTGGCTTCTATTCAATCCTTTGCTTGTTTTACCTGGACCTTGAATATCTGTCTGCAGCCTTCCTCTCTGCAAATATATCACACTCGTCCTATTGAGAACCCATGGCTCATCACAGCTGCTTCGCCACGCCTGCTTCCAGAAGAACTGGCAACTACAAGCTGGGAGCCAAGAGATACAACACTTCACTTGGAAAAGGGCCTTCCATGAATCCTAGAATCCCAGAATGGTTTGGACTGGAAGCGACCTTAGAGACAAATTATCTTCTTCCCACATCCTGACACGGGCAGGGACACTTTTCCACTAGTCCAGGTTGCTCCATGTCCGCTCCAGCCTGGCCCTGGACGCTTCCTGCCATGGGGCTCCTACACAGCCTCTTTGAGCAACATGTGCCTCAGCACCCACCCAAGGAAGAATTCCTTTCCAATATCCCATCTATCCCAGCCCTCTGGCAGTTTGAAGCTATTCCCCCTTGTCCTGCGAGTCCAGACCCTTTTCCAAAGTCCCTCCCCAGCTATCTTGGAGCCCCAGCAGGCACTGCAAAGGGCTCGAAGATCTCCCTGGAGCCTTCTGTTCTCCAGATTGGACACCCTCAGCTCTCCCAGACTGTCCTAGAGCAAAGAAGCTCCACCTTTCAAAGCACCTTAGACGCCTCCTACCGGCCAAACTCGATGGCAACGCTGGCCTTCCGGGCCCTACGGATATCGCTTCCGGTGTCGTTCGGGGTCACTCCCGGCTCTCTTCCCGCCCCCCATGGGGCCCTCAGGCGATGCCGCTCCTACGCCACTTCTGCCGCTGTCAGACCAACGGGGGGGCCGGGGGCCAGCCCAGACTCATCCACAATCCACACTGTCCTCGGCGGCTGCTGCGGGCTCACGGCGGCCCACACACCCGGAAGCAGAGCTCCGAACACAGAGGATCATAGCCCCACATTTGTGTTCGTCTCTGCACAAGGCAGGCCAGTCTTGCCATGCCCGGACTTTTCAGTTCAGCACGAGAATGAGAATACACCTGCGCCATGGGGGAGGAAACCTCTAAAGACTCCCTCATACGTGGTCGCTCAACTTAATGCCTAGGCACTTGCCATTCCTAAGGCTACACTAAAGCCTTTTTTACCTTGCGGGTAAGAAATGCCGTTGTTCTCGTGTGCAGCTAAAGGCGCAGCACAGGCAGGCCGGGACAAAAGCTGGGGCAGAGCCGTTCCTCACTCCTTCGCTGTGCTGTACTCCATGCAGCTAGAGCGAAGCGAGAAGGACGCGAGGAAGAAAAAGGCGTTCTTAAAGTAGCACCCTGGCAGCAGCCCTGAAAAGGCGCATAACACACGGCATCTCGCTGCCCTCCGTTCTACATACTCGCGGCTCCCTCTGCCGACTTGCAAAAGTTGCTACCAGAGCAGAGGCGGCCAGATTGAAGAGGCAGTGCCTAGGTTCACCTTCTCCTTACTGCACGTAAGCCACGTCCAGCTCCTCGCTGCACTCTGGATTTCCCTTCTCCGAGGCACTTACCGTGGTGCTGTGTGCAACTCGGCGCCTAGAAGTGACCGCCAATGCTTTCACAGCGGGCTGCAAGGGAACCAAGGAGCAGCACAAGCAGCAGTGCTTCAGCTTGCTCCTTCCGACTGCTAAGGGCACTTGGGAAGGCAAGCGAGAGTCAACCACCTTCCTCTCCTAGTAGCCTGTAACGTGGTGCACACAAGCACGGGACTAGTGCCGCTTCGTTCACCGCCCTCGCCCAAGCGTGGAGCCGCTTTCACTTGCCGGCGGCCAGAAGCCGCTGCAAGGGCGCCACACAACCACAAGTGCGCCGGCAGCCAAGAGCTAGAGAACGCTGCTTCTGCCCAAGCCCGCCTAGGGCGTGCACCTTTGTTCTCAGAGCTCCGTGCAACAGTCTGCCTCTCTCGCAGTTCGAATGGAAAACGAAAGCTTTTCGCCTACGCCCGTCACAGAGATCCGTTGCCAGGACGAGAATGCCTTGTGGCCGGAGCTCGCCCCCGCCGCGAGGAAGCTGCTATTAGCACCGCGTTGCAGGGACACGTCTCGCTTCTTGACTACGTGCTCAGCGCTCTCCGAATTCGCCGCTAGCTCCACGGTCTTTCTCAGCTGCAAGTAGCAGCGCTCACAGTACATAGAGCTTCGCAAGGACCGAAGACCCGGAGGGAAGTATCGCACTCGAAAATGTGCCAGGATAGAGACGTTCTACACTGAGTAGAGACACAGACAGACAGAGAGTTCTACACTGCCCCTTCTCGTCGGCCATCTTGTGCTCTGCTGCCTCTGCTGTGACGAATAGGTCCTTGAAAGGCGAGCGACAGCGGCTCTCCAGGCACTGAAGAGAGTTCCCTAGGGACTTTTCGATGTAAAACTTTTTCCACCTCCAAAAATACATGGGTAAGTCCTAAAAGTTTTGGTTTTCTTAAGAATAGTTTCGCCCAAGTTTTGCTGTTCTAAACAACCATGGTTTCAGTCTTCACTTAACTGCTTGTTTCTGTCTTTTTGGCTAGTGGCAATCTAATTCTAAGGTAAATAGATGTGTTGGAAATCCATAAATTACATCTCAAGTTAGGTGGGAAAATTGGCTCGGAAGAAAATGGAATTGAGAATTTGGAAAGAATCCAGAGTGAGCTGATGTCACAATCCGAGATTCCCTTGGGTTCCAAATCCTTTCATTTGTGTTTTTGTGGGCTTTTTGAAGGCGGTGTACAGTTGAAGCCATGATTTAGCTGCGGTGAGACCTGCTCTGCTGTAAAAGCATTATTTTCTCAGTGAGCATGGACAACAGTTAGAGTGTCGTCTTTTAAGATTCCCTGCACTCCACTTATGGTGGCAAAAGCAGTGCCTTGACTGTAATCATAAAAGTGATTACAGCTTCATTGCTTTGACATCATGTAGGATGCTTCCTCCATCTGCTGTGGTCAGCATTAAGTAACAGATTTCTCAGTTTCTAGGAAGAGTCTAGCAAACAATCACCTTGCTCCTTCTCTTGCATTTATTCATCACTGCTATGCTGCTATACAGACAGGTAGTCTGTTTATGATTCAACAATTCAATGGGACATCAAGTAAATAACAAAGCAAAACTAACTACCGAAAGCACTATAAGGGCCAGAGATTAGCTTGGATCAAAACAGGTATTCTCCTAGCATTGTTTACAAACGAGTCAGCATGTGAAACAGAAGGCACAATGTAGTTTGTGCCTTGTTTTGGGCATGCCCGGAAGAAGGAAATTCTGATTTCACATACGGGAAAAGAAATGTTGACATTTGAATGAGATTGTTCATACTCCAGTAAAGGTTGCTTTGAAAGGTTGTGGAAGTCCTGTTAGGAAACATGGCTTTACAAGTCCTTTCCACCAGGAGACAACAGCTGCAGAACATCTGGGTGTGCCAGTGTTGAGAGCACCAGCAAAGATCAAAGTGGAGAAGTTGGTGAACAATGGCAGTGGCCTGGCGGAGGGCAAGTGGGGTGCTGGCTGTGGGACCAGGGGAGTCCTGACTGATTTAGGAGGCGTGTGATGGTCTGTGCCAGCAAGCGGAGTAGTGCTGTGGCCTTGGCACACTGCTAATACTGGAATTCAGTGGGGTCACTGGGCAGGCTGAGTGTGTGAGCTGCTGGAGGGACCCAGTTTGCCCACATGTAAACATCCAGTCTCACTCTTGCCAGCCACAGAAAGGAGCAGGATGTGGCTGCTGGCGATGCCTGTCACGTATATGTAGTGTATATGTGTGCTATCCCAGCCTGCTGGGAACACTTCTTCTTTGGGACTGCTTGGGCTGAGGGAGAGAAAGCAGTGGTAGTTTCTGAGGTTTCGAGTTTGCTCGAGTTTCTCAGGCTGTTTCTGGAGCCACCCCGAGTTCTCTTCCTTGAAGCATTTCAAGTCCTGCTAATTTTCAAAATTCAAACAGACACAGCCCTAAGCTAGTTGATCTGACTTCAGAGCTATTCTTACGCTGAGCTGTTGGATGATCTGATCTCCTGAGATGTCTTCCATCTCAGTTTATGACCTGGTTCTTGTGAAAAGTAGGATCTTTTAGCCTGGAGAAGAGAGGTTTCTGGAGAGACAGTATTGTGGCCTTTGAATATGTAAAGAGGGTATAAGACAAATGGAGAAAGACTTTTTAGGAAAGTTTGCAGAGACAGGATAAGGGGCCATGCTTTCAAACTGAGACTAGGTTTAGATTGGCTAAAAGGAAAAACTTTTCTACAATGAAGCTGGTGAGACACTCAAACGGGTGTTCCAGAGAAGTTGTGGATGCCCCATCATTGAGAGTGCTCCTTATCAGTTTGGCTAGTCTTGAGCAATTTGATCTACTGTAAGATCTACCTGGCAAGGAAGTTGGACTACATGATCTTTAATCACAGACTGTTGTATGATTCCGTGGAAGACAGAATGCAATAAAGTTCATATTTCAGATTTTGGCGCAGACATATTTATTTTTTCTCACTTTATGCATCATTGCAATGACAACTTGTTAGCTTCTGAAATGATTAGCTGAGATTGATTTCCTTCCTTAGTTTCATTTTCTCTGTTATTCCTTCACTCTTGGACTTTTTTTTTCACTAGATTCCCTCTTTCAGTAAACTGCCCTTAAGTATCACTTTGCTCCCCACCTGGCTTTTTTTTTTTTTTCAATGACACCTTTTCACTGGTTCGTTTTGGGCCTTTGCTGCTTGAAGTCCAGCAGCCTCCTTGTCTGAGCATTACGGAGCTTTCTTTACAGCTTCATCACTATGCAAAAAGCCATAAATTACTGTGTTCCATCTCACATACCATCAAGTATCACACTAATATTCCCTCTGCTGAATAGCTGGTTGGTTTACATAGACCAGCCAAATACCAGGAAATCCAGATGGCAGCAAGAATCTTGTAGACTACTCCCGCTGTTCATTTAAATTCTGGAGAAGTCAGGTGAGGTATCACATTCTCTTGAAAGAAGTGTCTATCATCTCGGACATTCTAGAATGGGCTATTAATATTGTCATGAGTTTCTGGCTAGACTTTTTAGTATGCAAATTCAAATTCAAATGATCTGAAATGATAGAACTTCAAGAAATTTTTTTTCCCAAAATCGAAGTATGATGGAGTTCCATAGGGAGAATCTTAATCTTAGTTATTCTATTCCATCTCACATCATGGCTGGGGGCAGGGAGAAGGGAGTATCTTTGGGGGACAATGGGTTCCGGTGTAGTCAGTAAGCTGGGCAGAGGAGCCATCAGGTATTTTCTGTTGTTGGGCGGGGGGGGGGGGGGGATTCGTGTGAACTCTTCCTTTCTTGTACCCTGCCACTAGTATTGTTGCTAAAATTGTTTGTTTTCTCATCCAAGTGACAAAATCAGCACACTTAATGAGGGATGAAGAGGGAGCAGCGACCTCAGAACAGGAGGAAGAAGAAGCAGAGCCTGCTGTCCTCCAGAAGAAAAAAACACTACCAGCCAACTTTGCATCATCTGTGAACTTCCTGGGCGTGTACTCTATCCCCTTGTCCAGAACACTGAGCAAGATATTAAACAGGACTGGGCCCAAGACCGAGCCTTGGGGACCAGCTGGATGAACTCTATTTCCCACCACTCTGTGGGCCTGGCCATCACCCAGTTTGTCACCCAGCAAACAGCCCACCCATGCAAACCATAAGCAGACAGTTTCTTCAGGAGAATGATGTGAGACTCATTGCAAAAAGGATCAGGGAGATGCCTAGGAAGAGTCTCAGGTGAATCCAGGAGACTATAGTGGAGGAAGGACGCGAGGAAGAAGAAGGCGTTCTTAAAGTGGCACCCTGGCAGCAGCCCTGAAAGGGCGCATAACACACGGCGTCTCGCTGCCCTCCGTTCTACATACTCGCAGCTCCCTCTGCCGACTTGCAAAAGTTGCTACCAGAGCAGAGGCGGCCAGATTGAAGAGGCAGTGCCTAGGTTCACCTTCTCCTTACTGCACGTAAGCCACGTCCAGCTCCTCGCTGCACTCTGGATTTCCCTTCTCCGCGGCACTTACAGTGGTGCTGTGTGCAACTCGGCGCCTAGAAGCGACCGCCAATGCTTTCACAGCGGGCTGCAAGGGAACCAAGGAGCAGCACAAGCAGCAGTGCTTCAGCTTGCTCCTTCCGACTGCTAAGGGCACTTGGGAAGGCAAGCGAGAGTCAACCACCTTCCTCTCCTAGTAGCCTGTAACGTGGTGCACACAAGCACGGGACTAGTGCCGCTTCGTTCACCGCCCTCGCCCAAGCGTGGAGCCGCTTTCACTTGCCGGCGGCCAGAAGCCACTGCAAGGGCGCCACACAACCACAAGTGCGCCGGCAGCCAAGAGCTAGAGAACGCTGCTTCTGCCCAAGCCCGCCTAGGGCGTGCACCTTTGTTCTCAGAGCTCCGTGCAACAGTCTGCCTCTCTCGCAGTTCGAATGGAAAACGAAAGCTTTTCGCCTACGCCCTTCACAGAGATCCGTTGCCAGGACGAGAATGTCTTGTGGCCGGAGCTCGCCCCGGCCGCGAGGAAGCTGCTATTAGCACCGCGTTGCAGGGCCACGTCTCGCTTCTTGACTACGTGCTCAGCGCTCTCCGAATTCGCCGCTAGCTCCACGGTCTTTCTCAGCTGCAAGTAGCAGCGCTCACAGTACATAGAGCTTCGCAAGGACCGAAGACCCGGAGGGAAGTTTCGCACAGGAAAATGTACCAGGACAGAGACGTGTTCTACGTTGTCCCTTCTCGTCATGCAGTTTGTGCCTCTGCTGCTTCTGCTGTTAGGAATCGCTCCTTGAAAGGCGAGCAACAGCGTCTTTCCGGGTGCATTGCACTGAGTCGAGTGCTCGCTCGGGACTTTGCTCTCGGGGCCAAGGCAAGAGGGCGTGCTTGCCCGCAGAAGTGAGAACACGCTGTTGGGCAGAGCTGCAACTGACCGCTGGAGTTCAGCTCTCGCCGGACGGCAGAAGGCGAAGAACGAAGCCGCTTGCGAGCGGCGCAGTGCAGCGAAGAGCTCTCCGAATTCGCCGCTAGCTCCACGGTCCTTCTCAGCTGCGAGTAGCAGCGCTCGCAGTACACAGAGCTTCGCAAGGCCCGAAGACCCGGAGGGAAGTATGGCACACGGAAATGTGCCAGGACAGAGACGTGTTCTACGTTGTCCCTTCTCGTCATGCAGTTTGTGCCTCTGCTGCTTCTGCTGTTAGGAATCGCTCCTTGAAAGGCGAGCGAGAGCGTCCTTCCGGGTGCATTGCACTGAGTCGAGTGCTCGCTCGGGACTTTGCTCTCGGGGCCAAGGCAAGAGGGCGTGCTTGCCCGCAGAACTGAGAACACGCTGTTGGGCAGAGCTGCAACTGACCGCTGGAGTTCAGCTCTCGCCGGACGGCAGAAGGCGAAGAACGAAGCCGCTTGCGAGCGGCGCAGTGCAGCGAAGAGCTCTCCGAATTCGCCGCTAGCTCCACGGTCCTTCTCAGCTGCGAGTAGCAGTGCTCGCAGTACACAGAGCTTCGCAAGGCCCGAAGACCCGGAGGGAAGTATCGCACACGAAAATGTGCCAGGACAGAGACGTGTTCTACGTTGTCCCTTCTCGTCATGCAGTTTGTGCCTCTGCTGCTTCTGCTGTTAGGAATCGCTCCTTGAAAGACGAGCGAGAGCGTCCTTCTGGGTGCATTGCACTAAGTCGAATGCTCGCTCGGGGCTTTGCTCTCGGGGCCAAGGCAAGAGGGCGTGCTTGCCCGCAGAACTGAGAACACGCTGTTGGGCAGAGCTGCAACTGACCGCTGGAGTTCAGCTCTCGCCGGACGGCAGAAGGCGAAGAACGAAGCCGCTTGCGAGCGGCGCAGTGCAGCGAAGAGCTCTCCGAATTCGCCGCTAGCTCCACGGTCCTTCTCAGCTGCGAGTAGCAGCGCTCGCAGTACACAGGGCTTCGCAAGGCCCGAAGACCCGGAGGGAAGTATCGCACACGAAAATGTGCCAGGACAGAGACGTGTTCTACGTTGTCCCTTCTCGTCATGCAGTTTGTGCCTCTGCTGCTTCTGCTGTTAGGAATCGCTCCTTGAAAGGCGAGCGAGAGCGTCCTTCTGGGTGCATTGCACTGAGTCGAGTGCTCGCTCGGGACTTTGCTCTCGGGGCCAAGGCAAGAGGGCGTGCTTGCCCGCAGAACTGAGAACACGCTGTTGGGCAGAGCTGAAACTTACCGCTGGAGTTCAGCTCTCGCCGGACGGCAGAAGGCGAAGAACGAAGCCGCTTGCGAGCGGCGCAGTGCAGCGAAGAGCTCTCCGAATTCGCCGCTAGCTCCACGGTCCTTCTCAGCTGCGAGTAGCAGCGCTCGCAGTACACAGGGCTTCGCAAGGCCCGAAGACCCGGAGGGAAGTTTCGCACACGAAAATGTGCCAGGACAGAGACGTGTTCTACGTTGTCCCTTCTCGTCATGCAGTTTGTGCCTCTGCTGCTTCTGCTGTTAGGAATCGCTCCTTGAAAGGCGAGCGAGAGCGTCCTTCCGGGTGCATTGCACTGAGTCGAGTGCTCGCTCGGGACTTTGCTCTCGGGGCCAAGGCAAGAGGGCGTGCTTGCCCGCAGAACTGAGAACACGCTGTTGGGCAGAGCTGCAACTGACCGCTGGAGTTCAGCTCTCGCCGGACGGCAGAAGGCGAAGAACGAAGCCGCTTGCGAGCGGCGCAGTGCAGCGAAGAGCTCTCCGAATTCGCCGCTAGCTCCACGGTCCTTCTCAGCTGCGAGTAGCAGCGCTCGCAGTACACAGGGCTTCGCAAGGCCCGAAGACCCGGAGGGAAGTATGGCACACGAAAATGTGCCAGGACAGAGACGTGTTCTACGTTGTCCCTTCTCGTCATGCAGTTTGTGCCTCTGCTGCTTCTGCTGTTAGGAATCGCTCCTTGAAAGACGAGCGAGAGCGTCCTTCCGGGTGCATTGCACTGAGTCGAGTGCTCGCTCGGGACTTTGCTCTCGGGGCCAAGGCAAGAGGGCGTGCTTGCCCGCAGAACTGAGAACACGCTGTTGGGCAGAGCTGCAACTGACCGCTGGAGTTCAGCTCTCGCCGGACGGCAGAAGGCGAAGAACGAAGCCGCTTGCGAGCGGCGCAGTGCAGCGAAGAGCTCTCCGAATTCGCCGCTAGCTCCACGGTCCTTCTCAGCTGCGAGTAGCAGCGCTCGCAGTACACAGGGCTTCGCAAGGCCCGAAGACCCGGAGGGAAGTATCGCACACGAAAATGTGCCAGGACAGAGACGTGTTCTACGTTGTCCCTTCTCGTCATGCAGTTTGTGCCTCTGCTGCTTCTGCTGTTAGGAATCGCTCCTTGAAAGGCGAGCGAGAGCGTCCTTCCGGGTGCATTGCACTGAGTCGAGTGCTCGCTCGGGACTTTGCTCTCGGGGCCAAGGCAAGAGGGCGTGCTTGCCCGCAGAACTGAGAACACGCTGTTGGGCAGAGCTGCAACTGACCGCTGGAGTTCAGCTCTCGCCGGACGGCAGAAGGCGAAGAACGAAGCCGCTTGCGAGCGGCGCAGTGCAGCGAAGAGCTCTCCGAATTCGCCGCTAGCTCCACGGTCCTTCTCAGCTGCGAGTAGCAGCGCTCGCAGTACACAGAGCTTCGCAAGGACCGAAGACCCGGAGGGAAGTATCGCACACGAAAATGTGCCAGGACAGAGACGTGTTCTACGTTGTCCCTTCTCGTCATGCAGATTGTGCCTCTGCTGCTTCTGCTGTTAGGAATCGCTCCTTGAAAGACGAGCGAGAGCGTCCTTCCGGGTGCATTGCACTGAGTCGAGTGCTCGCTCGGGGCTTTGCTCTCGGGGCCAAGGCAAGAGGGCGTGCTTGCCCGCAGAACTGAGAACACGCTGTTGGGCAGAGCTGCAACTGACCGCTGGAGTTCAGCTCTCGCCGGACGGCAGAAGGCGAAGAACGAAGCCGCTTGCGAGCGGCGCAGTGCAGCGAAGAGCTCTCCGAATTCGCAGCTAGCTCCACGGTCCTTCTCAGCTGCGAGTAGCAGCGCTCGCAGTACACAGAGCTTCGCAAGGCCCGAAGACCCGGAGGGAAGTATCGCACACGAAAATGTGCCAGGACAGAGACGTGTTCTACGTTGTCCCTTCTCGTCATGCAGTTTGTGCCTCTGCTGCTTCTGCTGTTAGGAATCGCTCCTTGAAAGGCGAGCGACAGCGTCCTTCCGGGTGCATTGCACTGAGTCGAGTGCTCGCTCGGGACTTTGCTCTCGGGGCCAAGGCAAGAGGGCGTGCTTGCCCGCAGAACTGAGAACACGCTGTTGGGCAGAGCTGCAACTGACCGCTGGAGTTCAGCTCTCGCCGGACGGCAGAAGGCGAAGAACGAAGCCGCTTGCGAGCGGCGCAGTGCAGCGAAGAGCTCTCCGAATTCGCCGCTAGCTCCACGGTCCTTCTCAGCTGCGAGTAGCAGCGCTCGCAGTACACAGGGCTTCGCAAGGCCCGAAGACCCGGAGGGAAGTATCGCACACGAAAATGTGCCAGGACAGAGACGTGTTCTACGTTGTCCCTTCTCGTCATGCAGTTTGTGCCTCTGCTGCTTCTGCTGTTAGGAATCGCTCCTTGAAAGACGAGCGAGAGCGTCCTTCCGGGTGCATTGCACTGAGTCGAGTGCTCGCTCGGGACTTTGCTCTCGGGGCCAAGGCAAGAGGGCGTGCTTGCCCGCAGAACTGAGAACACGCTGTTGGGCAGAGCTGCAACTGACCGCTGGAGTTCAGCTCTCGCCGGACGGCAGAAGGCGAAGAACGAAGCCGCTTGCGAGCGGCGCAGTGCAGCGAAGAGCTCTCCGAATTCGCCGCTAGCTCCACGGTCCTTCTCAGCTGCGAGTAGCAGCGCTCGCAGTACACAGGGCTTCGCAAGGCCCGAAGACCCGGAGGGAAGTATCGCACACGAAAATGTGCCAGGACAGAGACGTGTTCTACGTTGTCCCTTCTCGTCATGCAGTTTGTGCCTCTGCTGCTTCTGCTGTTAGGAATCGCTCCTTGAAAGGCGAGCGAGAGCGTCCTTCTGGGTGCATTGCACTGAGTCGAGTGCTCGCTCGGGACTTTGCACTCGGGGCCAAGGCAAGAGGGCGTGCTTGCCCGCAGAACTGAGAACACGCTGTTGGGCAGAGCTGAAACTTACCGCTGGAGTTCAGCTCTCGCCGGACGGCAGAAGGCGAAGAACGAAGCCGCTTGCGAGCGGCGCAGTGCAGCGAAGAGCTCTCCGAATTCGCCGCTAGCTCCACGGTCCTTCTCAGCTGCGAGTAGCAGCGCTCGCAGTACACAGAGCTTCGCAAGGCCCGAAGACCCGGAGGGAAGTATCGCACACGAAAATGTGCCAGGACAGAGACGTGTTCTACGTTGTCCCTTCTCGTCATGCAGTTTGTGCCTCTGCTGCTTCTGCTGTTAGGAATCGCTCCTTGAAAGACGAGCGAGAGCGTCCTTCTGGGTGCATTGCACTAAGTCGAATGCTCGCTCGGGGCTTTGCTCTCGGGGCCAAGGCAAGAGGGCGTGCTTGCCCGCAGAACTGAGAACACGCTGTTGGGCAGAGCTGCAACTGACCGCTGGAGTTCAGCTCTCGCCGGACGGCAGAAGGCGAAGAACGAAGCCGCTTGCGAGCGGCGCAGTGCAGCGAAGAGCTCTCCGAATTCGCCGCTAGCTCCACGGTCCTTCTCAGCTGCGAGTAGCAGCGCTCGCAGTACACAGGGCTTCGCAAGGCCCGAAGACCCGGAGGGAAGTATCGCACACGAAAATGTGCCAGGACAGAGACGTGTTCTACGTTGTCCCTTCTCGTCATGCAGTTTGTGCCTCTGCTGCTTCTGCTGTTAGGAATCGCTCCTTGAAAGGCGAGCGAGAGCGTCCTTCCGGGTGCATTGCACTGAGTCGAGTGCTCGCTCGGGACTTTGCTCTCGGGGCCAAGGCAAGAGGGCGTGCTTGCCCGCAGAACTGAGAACACGCTGTTGGGCAGAGCTGCAACTGACCGCTGGAGTTCAGCTCTCGCCGGACGGCAGAAGGCGAAGAACGAAGCCGCTTGCGAGCGGCGCAGTGCAGCGAAGAGCTCTCCGAATTCGCCGCTAGCTCCACGGTCCTTCTCAGCTGCGAGTAGCAGCGCTCGCAGTACACAGAGCTTCGCAAGGCCCGAAGACCCGGAGGGAAGTATCGCACACGGAAATGTGCCAGGACAGAGACGTGTTCTACGTTGTCCCTTCTCGTCATGCAGATTGTGCCTCTGCTGCTTCTGCTGTTAGGAATCGCTCCTTGAAAGACGAGCGAGAGCGTCCTTCCGGGTGCATTGCACTGAGTCGAGTGCTCGCTCGGGGCTTTGCTCTCGGGGCCAAGGCAAGAGGGCGTGCTTGCCCGCAGAACTGAGAACACGCTGTTGGGCAGAGCTGCAACTGACCGCTGGAGTTCAGCTCTCGCCGGACGGCAGAAGGCGAAGAACGAAGCCGCTTGCGAGCGGCGCAGTGCAGCGAAGAGCTCTCCGAATTCGCCGCTAGCTCCACGGTCCTTCTCAGCTGCGAGTAGCAGCGCTCGCAGTACACAGAGCTTCGCAAGGCCCGAAGACCCGGAGGGAAGTATCGCACACGAAAATGTGCCAGGACAGAGACGTGTTCTACGTTGTCCCTTCTCGTCATGCAGTTTGTGCCTCTGCTGCTTCTGCTGTTAGGAATCGCTCCTTGAAAGGCGAGCGAGAGCGTCCTTCCGGGTGCATTGCACTGAGTCGAGTGCTCGCTCGGGACTTTGCTCTCGGGGCCAAGGCAAGAGGGCGTGCTTGCCCGCAGAACTGAGAACACGCTGTTGGGCAGAGCTGCAACTGACCGCTGGAGTTCAGCTCTCGCCGGACGGCAGAAGGCGAAGAACGAAGCCGCTTGCGAGCGGCGCAGTGCAGCGAAGAGCTCTCCGAATTCGCCGCTAGCTCCACGGTCCTTCTCAGCTGCGAGTAGCAGCGCTCGCAGTACACAGGGCTTCGCAAGGCCCGAAGACCCGGAGGGAAGTATCGCACACGAAAATGTGCCAGGACAGAGACGTGTTCTACGTTGTCCCTTCTCGTCATGCAGTTTGTGCCTCTGCTGCTTCTGCTGTTAGGAATCGCTCCTTGAAAGACGAGCGAGAGCGTCCTTCCGGGTGCATTGCACTGAGTCGAGTGCTCGCTCGGGACTTTGCACTCGGGGCCAAGGCAAGAGGGCGTGCTTGCCCGCAGAACTGAGAACACGCTGTTGGGCAGAGCTGCAACTGACCGCTGGAGTTCAGCTCTCGCCGGACGGCAGAAGGCGAAGAACGAAGCCGCTTGCGAGCGGCGCAGTGCAGCGAAGAGCTCTCCGAATTCGCCGCTAGCTCCACGGTCCTTCTCAGCTGCGAGTAGCAGCGCTCGCAGTACACAGGGCTTCGCAAGGCCCGAACACCCGGAGGGAAGTATCGGACACGAAAATGTGCCAGGACAGAGACGTGTTCTACGTTGTCCCTTCTCGTCATGCAGTTTGTGCCTCTGCTGCTTCTGCTGTAGGTAATCGCTCCTTGAAAGACGAGCGAGAGCGTCCTTCCGGGTGCATTGCACTGAGTCGAGTGCTCGCTCGGGTCTTTGCACTCGGGGCCAAGGCAAGAGGGCGTGCTTGCCCGCAGAACTGAGAACACGCTGTTGGGCAGAGCTGCAACTGACCGCTGGAGTTCAGCTCTCGCCGGACGGCAAAAGGCGAAGAACGAAGCCGCTTGCGAGCGGCGCAGTGCAGCGAAGAGCTCTCCGAATTCGCCGCTAGCTCCACGGTCCTTCTCAGCTGCGAGTAGCAGCGCTCGCAGTACACAGAGCTTCGCAAGGCCCGAAGACCCGGAGGGAAGTATCGCACACGAAAATGTGCCAGGACAGAGACGTGTTCTACGTTGTCCCTTCTCGTCATGCAGTTTGTGCCTCTGCTGCTTCTGCTGTTAGGAATCGCTCCTTGAAAGGCGAGCGAGAGCGTCCTTCCGGGTGCATTGCACTGAGTCGAGTGCTCGCTCGGGACTTTGCTCTCGGGGCCAAGGCAAGAGGGCGTGCTTGCCCGCAGAACTGAGAACACGCTGTTGGGCAGAGCTGCAACTGACCGCTGGAGTTCAGCTCTCGCCGGACGGCAGAAGGCGAAGAACGAAGCCGCTTGCGAGCGGCGCAGTGCAGCGAAGAGCTCTCCGAATTCGCCGCTAGCTCCACGGTCCTTCTCAGCTGCGAGTAGCAGCGCTCGCAGTACACAGGGCTTCGCAAGGCCCGAAGACCCGGAGGGAAGTATCGCACACGAAAATGTGCCAGGACAGAGACGTGTTCTACGTTGTCCCTTCTCGTCATGCAGTTTGTGCCTCTGCTGCTTCTGCTGTTAGGAATCGCTCCTTGAAAGACGAGCGAGAGCGTCCTTCCGGGTGCATTGCACTGAGTCGAGTGCTCGCTCGGGACTTTGCACTCGGGGCCAAGGCAAGAGGGCGTGCTTGCCCGCAGAACTGAGAACACGCTGTTGGGCAGAGCTGCAACTGACCGCTGGAGTTCAGCTCTCGCCGGACGGCAGAAGGCGAAGAACGAAGCCGCTTGCGAGCGGCGCAGTGCAGCGAAGAGCTCTCCGAATTCGCCGCTAGCTCCACGGTCCTTCTCAGCTGCGAGTAGCAGCGCTCGCAGTACACAGGGCTTCGCAAGGCCCGAACACCCGGAGGGAAGTATCGGACACGAAAATGTGCCAGGACAGAGACGTGTTCTACGTTGTCCCTTCTCGTCATGCAGTTTGTGCCTCTGCTGCTTCTGCTGTAGGTAATCGCTCCTTGAAAGACGAGCGAGAGCGTCCTTCCGGGTGCATTGCACTGAGTCGAGTGCTCGCTCGGGTCTTTGCACTCGGGGCCAAGGCAAGAGGGCGTGCTTGCCCGCAGAACTGAGAACACGCTGTTGGGCAGAGCTGCAACTGACCGCTGGAGTTCAGCTCTCGCCGGACGGCAAAAGGCGAAGAACGAAGCCGCTTGCGAGCGGCGCAGTGCAGCGAAGAGCTCTCCGAATTCGCCGCTAGCTCCACGGTCCTTCTCAGCTGCGAGTAGCAGCGCTCGCAGTACACAGAGCTTCGCAAGGCCCGAAGACCCGGAGGGAAGTATCGCACACGAAAATGTGCCAGGACAGAGACGTGTTCTACGTTGTCCCTTCTCGTCATGCAGTTTGTGCCTCTGCTGCTTCTGCTGTTAGGAATCGCTCCTTGAAAGGCGAGCGACAGCGTCCTTCCGGGTGCATTGCACTGAGTCGAGTGCTCGCTCGGGGCTTTGCTCTCGGGGCCAAGGCAAGAGGGCGTGCTTGCCCGCAGAACTGAGAACACGCTGTTGGGCAGAGCTGCAACTGACCGCTGGAGTTCAGCTCTCGCCGGACGGCAGAAGGCGAAGAACGAAGCCGCTTGCGAGCGGCGCAGTGCAGCGAAGAGCTCTCCGAATTCGCCGCTAGCTCCACGGTCCTTCTCAGCTGCGAGTAGCAGCGCTCGCAGTACACAGGGCTTCGCAAGGCCCGAAGACCCGGAGGGAAGTATCGCACACGAAAATGCGCCAGGACAGAGACGTGTTCTACGTTGTCCCTTCTCGTCATGCAGTTTGTGCCTCTGCTGCTTCTGCTGTTAGGAATCGCTCCTTGAAAGGCGAGCGAGAGCGTCCTTCCGGGTGCATTGCACTGAGTCGAGTGCTCGCTCGGGACTTTGCACTCGGGGCCAAGGCAAGAGGGCGTGCTTGCCCGCAGAACTGAGAACACGCTGTTGGGCAGAGCTGCAACTGACCGCTGGAGTTCAGCTCTCGCCGGACGGCAGAAGGCGAAGAACGAAGCCGCTTGCGAGCGGCGCAGTGCAGCGAAGAGCTCTCCGAATTCGCCGCTAGCTCCACGGTCCTTCTCAGCTGCGAGTAGCAGCGCTCGCAGTACACAGAGCTTCGCAAGGCCCGAAGACCCGGAGGGAAGTTTCGCACACGAAAATGTGCCAGGACAGAGACGTGTTCTACGTTGTCCCTTCTCGTCATGCAGTTTGTGCCTCTGCTGCTTCTGCTGTTAGGAATCGCTCCTTGAAAGGCGAGCGAGAGCGTCCTTCTGGGTGCATTGCACTGAGTCGAGTGCTCGCTCGGGGCTTTGCTCTCGGGGCCAAGGCAAGAGGGCGTGCTTGCCCGCAGAACTGAGAACACGCTGTTGGGCAGAGCTGCAACTGACCGCTGGAGTTCAGCTCTCGCCGGACGGCAGAAGGCGAAGAACGAAGCCGCTTGCGAGCGGCGCAGTGCAGCGAAGAGCTCTCCGAATTCGCCGCTAGCTCCACGGTCCTTCTCAGCTGCGAGTAGCAGCGCTCGCAGTACACAGGGCTTCGCACCTCTAAATGTTTTACTACTGTGTTATGATTCTGTCTTCAGTTAATAGAACCCGATATACAACAAAGAGATGGGAGCACATGGAGATGCATTGGAGAGCCTACGCTGGAGGTAACACATTCATTTTTTACTCAAACAAATCCAAATTAGAAATGTTGAAAATTACCTGGGGCCATTTCAACAGCCAGCAAACTGACTAACACAACCAATCTTTGGCTTCTATTCAATCCTTTGCTTGTTTTACCTGGACCTTGAATATCTGTCTGCAGCCTTCCTCTCTGCAAATATATCACACTCGTCCTATTGAGAACCCATGGCTCATCACAGCTGCTTCGCCACGCCTGCTTCCAGAAGAACTGGCAACTACAAGCTGGGAGCCAAGAGATACAACACTTCACTTGGAAAAGGGCCTTCCATGAATCCTAGAATCCCAGAATGGTTTGGACTGGAAGCGACCTTAGAGACAAATTATCTTCTTCCCACATCCTGACACGGGCAGGGACACTTTTCCACTAGTCCAGGTTGCTCCATGTCCGCTCCAGCCTGGCCCTGGACGCTTCCTGCCATGGGGCTCCTACACAGCCTCTTTGAGCAACATGTGCCTCAGCACCCACCCAAGGAAGAATTCCTTTCCAATATCCCATCTATCCCAGCCCTCTGGCAGTTTGAAGCTATTCCCCCTTGTCCTGCGAGTCCAGACCCTTTTCCAAAGTCCCTCCCCAGCTATCTTGGAGCCCCAGCAGGCACTGCAAAGGGCTCGAAGATCTCCCTGGAGCCTTCTGTTCTCCAGATTGGACACCCTCAGCTCTCCCAGACTGTCCTAGAGCAAAGAAGCTCCACCTTTCAAAGCACCTTAGACGCCTCCTACCGGCCAAACTCGATGGCAACGCTGGCCTTCCGGGCCCTACGGATATCGCTTCCGGTGTCGTTCGGGGTCACTCCCGGCTCTCTTCCCGCCCCCCATGGGGCCCTCAGGCGATGCCGCTCCTACGCCACTTCTGCCGCTGTCAGACCAACGGGGGGGCCGGGGGCCAGCCCAGACTCATCCACAATCCACACTGTCCTCGGCGGCTGCTGCGGGCTCACGGCGGCCCACACACCCGGAAGCAGAGCTCCGAACACAGAGGATCATAGCCCCACATTTGTGTTCGTCTCTGCACAAGGCAGGCCAGTCTTGCCATGCCCGGACTTTTCAGTTCAGCACGAGAATGAGAATACACCTGCGCCATGGGGGAGGAAACCTCTAAAGACTCCCTCATACGTGGTCGCTCAACTTAATGCCTAGGCACTTGCCATTCCTAAGGCTACACTAAAGCCTTTTTTACCTTGCGGGTAAGAAATGCCGTTGTTCTCGTGTGCAGCTAAAGGCGCAGCACAGGCAGGCCGGGACAAAAGCTGGGGCAGAGCCGTTCCTCACTCCTTCGCTGTGCTGTACTCCATGCAGCTAGAGCGAAGCGAGAAGGACGCGAGGAAGAAAAAGGCGTTCTTAAAGTAGCACCCTGGCAGCAGCCCTGAAAAGGCGCATAACACACGGCATCTCGCTGCCCTCCGTTCTACATACTCGCGGCTCCCTCTGCCGACTTGCAAAAGTTGCTACCAGAGCAGAGGCGGCCAGATTGAAGAGGCAGTGCCTAGGTTCACCTTCTCCTTACTGCACGTAAGCCACGTCCAGCTCCTCGCTGCACTCTGGATTTCCCTTCTCCGAGGCACTTACCGTGGTGCTGTGTGCAACTCGGCGCCTAGAAGTGACCGCCAATGCTTTCACAGCGGGCTGCAAGGGAACCAAGGAGCAGCACAAGCAGCAGTGCTTCAGCTTGCTCCTTCCGACTGCTAAGGGCACTTGGGAAGGCAAGCGAGAGTCAACCACCTTCCTCTCCTAGTAGCCTGTAACGTGGTGCACACAAGCACGGGACTAGTGCCGCTTCGTTCACCGCCCTCGCCCAAGCGTGGAGCCGCTTTCACTTGCCGGCGGCCAGAAGCCGCTGCAAGGGCGCCACACAACCACAAGTGCGCCGGCAGCCAAGAGCTAGAGAACGCTGCTTCTGCCCAAGCCCGCCTAGGGCGTGCACCTTTGTTCTCAGAGCTCCGTGCAACAGTCTGCCTCTCTCGCAGTTCGAATGGAAAACGAAAGCTTTTCGCCTACGCCCGTCACAGAGATCCGTTGCCAGGACGAGAATGCCTTGTGGCCGGAGCTCGCCCCCGCCGCGAGGAAGCTGCTATTAGCACCGCGTTGCAGGGACACGTCTCGCTTCTTGACTACGTGCTCAGCGCTCTCCGAATTCGCCGCTAGCTCCACGGTCTTTCTCAGCTGCAAGTAGCAGCGCTCACAGTACATAGAGCTTCGCAAGGACCGAAGACCCGGAGGGAAGTATCGCACTCGAAAATGTGCCAGGATAGAGACGTTCTACACTGAGTAGAGACACAGACAGACAGAGAGTTCTACACTGCCCCTTCTCGTCGGCCATCTTGTGCTCTGCTGCCTCTGCTGTGACGAATAGGTCCTTGAAAGGCGAGCGACAGCGGCTCTCCAGGCACTGAAGAGAGTTCCCTAGGGACTTTTCGATGTAAAACTTTTTCCACCTCCAAAAATACATGGGTAAGTCCTAAAAGTTTTGGTTTTCTTAAGAATAGTTTCGCCCAAGTTTTGCTGTTCTAAACAACCATGGTTTCAGTCTTCACTTAACTGCTTGTTTCTGTCTTTTTGGCTAGTGGCAATCTAATTCTAAGGTAAATAGATGTGTTGGAAATCCATAAATTACATCTCAAGTTAGGTGGGAAAATTGGCTCGGAAGAAAATGGAATTGAGAATTTGGAAAGAATCCAGAGTGAGCTGATGTCACAATCCGAGATTCCCTTGGGTTCCAAATCCTTTCATTTGTGTTTTTGTGGGCTTTTTGAAGGCGGTGTACAGTTGAAGCCATGATTTAGCTGCGGTGAGACCTGCTCTGCTGTAAAAGCATTATTTTCTCAGTGAGCATGGACAACAGTTAGAGTGTCGTCTTTTAAGATTCCCTGCACTCCACTTATGGTGGCAAAAGCAGTGCCTTGACTGTAATCATAAAAGTGATTACAGCTTCATTGCTTTGACATCATGTAGGATGCTTCCTCCATCTGCTGTGGTCAGCATTAAGTAACAGATTTCTCAGTTTCTAGGAAGAGTCTAGCAAACAATCACCTTGCTCCTTCTCTTGCATTTATTCATCACTGCTATGCTGCTATACAGACAGGTAGTCTGTTTATGATTCAACAATTCAATGGGACATCAAGTAAATAACAAAGCAAAACTAACTACCGAAAGCACTATAAGGGCCAGAGATTAGCTTGGATCAAAACAGGTATTCTCCTAGCATTGTTTACAAACGAGTCAGCATGTGAAACAGAAGGCACAATGTAGTTTGTGCCTTGTTTTGGGCATGCCCGGAAGAAGGAAATTCTGATTTCACATACGGGAAAAGAAATGTTGACATTTGAATGAGATTGTTCATACTCCAGTAAAGGTTGCTTTGAAAGGTTGTGGAAGTCCTGTTAGGAAACATGGCTTTACAAGTCCTTTCCACCAGGAGACAACAGCTGCAGAACATCTGGGTGTGCCAGTGTTGAGAGCACCAGCAAAGATCAAAGTGGAGAAGTTGGTGAACAATGGCAGTGGCCTGGCGGAGGGCAAGTGGGGTGCTGGCTGTGGGACCAGGGGAGTCCTGACTGATTTAGGAGGCGTGTGATGGTCTGTGCCAGCAAGCGGAGTAGTGCTGTGGCCTTGGCACACTGCTAATACTGGAATTCAGTGGGGTCACTGGGCAGGCTGAGTGTGTGAGCTGCTGGAGGGACCCAGTTTGCCCACATGTAAACATCCAGTCTCACTCTTGCCAGCCACAGAAAGGAGCAGGATGTGGCTGCTGGCGATGCCTGTCACGTATATGTAGTGTATATGTGTGCTATCCCAGCCTGCTGGGAACACTTCTTCTTTGGGACTGCTTGGGCTGAGGGAGAGAAAGCAGTGGTAGTTTCTGAGGTTTCGAGTTTGCTCGAGTTTCTCAGGCTGTTTCTGGAGCCACCCCGAGTTCTCTTCCTTGAAGCATTTCAAGTCCTGCTAATTTTCAAAATTCAAACAGACACAGCCCTAAGCTAGTTGATCTGACTTCAGAGCTATTCTTACGCTGAGCTGTTGGATGATCTGATCTCCTGAGATGTCTTCCATCTCAGTTTATGACCTGGTTCTTGTGAAAAGTAGGATCTTTTAGCCTGGAGAAGAGAGGTTTCTGGAGAGACAGTATTGTGGCCTTTGAATATGTAAAGAGGGTATAAGACAAATGGAGAAAGACTTTTTAGGAAAGTTTGCAGAGACAGGATAAGGGGCCATGCTTTCAAACTGAGACTAGGTTTAGATTGGCTAAAAGGAAAAACTTTTCTACAATGAAGCTGGTGAGACACTCAAACGGGTGTTCCAGAGAAGTTGTGGATGCCCCATCATTGAGAGTGCTCCTTATCAGTTTGGCTAGTCTTGAGCAATTTGATCTACTGTAAGATCTACCTGGCAAGGAAGTTGGACTACATGATCTTTAATCACAGACTGTTGTATGATTCCGTGGAAGACAGAATGCAATAAAGTTCATATTTCAGATTTTGGCGCAGACATATTTATTTTTTCTCACTTTATGCATCATTGCAATGACAACTTGTTAGCTTCTGAAATGATTAGCTGAGATTGATTTCCTTCCTTAGTTTCATTTTCTCTGTTATTCCTTCACTCTTGGACTTTTTTTTTCACTAGATTCCCTCTTTCAGTAAACTGCCCTTAAGTATCACTTTGCTCCCCACCTGGCTTTTTTTTTTTTTTCAATGACACCTTTTCACTGGTTCGTTTTGGGCCTTTGCTGCTTGAAGTCCAGCAGCCTCCTTGTCTGAGCATTACGGAGCTTTCTTTACAGCTTCATCACTATGCAAAAAGCCATAAATTACTGTGTTCCATCTCACATACCATCAAGTATCACACTAATATTCCCTCTGCTGAATAGCTGGTTGGTTTACATAGACCAGCCAAATACCAGGAAATCCAGATGGCAGCAAGAATCTTGTAGACTACTCCCGCTGTTCATTTAAATTCTGGAGAAGTCAGGTGAGGTATCACATTCTCTTGAAAGAAGTGTCTATCATCTCGGACATTCTAGAATGGGCTATTAATATTGTCATGAGTTTCTGGCTAGACTTTTTAGTATGCAAATTCAAATTCAAATGATCTGAAATGATAGAACTTCAAGAAATTTTTTTTCCCAAAATCGAAGTATGATGGAGTTCCATAGGGAGAATCTTAATCTTAGTTATTCTATTCCATCTCACATCATGGCTGGGGGCAGGGAGAAGGGAGTATCTTTGGGGGACAATGGGTTCCGGTGTAGTCAGTAAGCTGGGCAGAGGAGCCATCAGGTATTTTCTGTTGTTGGGCGGGGGGGGGGGGGATTCGTGTGAACTCTTCCTTTCTTGTACCCTGCCACTAGTATTGTTGCTAAAATTGTTTGTTTTCTCATCCAAGTGACAAAATCAGCACACTTAATGAGGGATGAAGAGGGAGCAGCGACCTCAGAACAGGAGGAAGAAGAAGCAGAGCCTGCTGTCCTCCAGAAGAAAAAAACACTACCAGCCAACTTTGCATCATCTGTGAACTTCCTGGGCGTGTACTCTATCCCCTTGTCCAGAACACTGAGCAAGATATTAAACAGGACTGGGCCCAAGACCGAGCCTTGGGGACCAGCTGGATGAACTCTATTTCCCACCACTCTGTGGGCCTGGCCATCACCCAGTTTGTCACCCAGCAAACAGCCCACCCATGCAAACCATAAGCAGACAGTTTCTTCAGGAGAATGATGTGAGACTCATTGCAAAAAGGATCAGGGAGATGCCTAGGAAGAGTCTCAGGTGAATCCAGGAGACTATAGTGGAGGAAGGACGCGAGGAAGAAGAAGGCGTTCTTAAAGTGGCACCCTGGCAGCAGCCCTGAAAGGGCGCATAACACACGGCGTCTCGCTGCCCTCCGTTCTACATACTCGCAGCTCCCTCTGCCGACTTGCAAAAGTTGCTACCAGAGCAGAGGCGGCCAGATTGAAGAGGCAGTGCCTAGGTTCACCTTCTCCTTACTGCACGTAAGCCACGTCCAGCTCCTCGCTGCACTCTGGATTTCCCTTCTCCGCGGCACTTACAGTGGTGCTGTGTGCAACTCGGCGCCTAGAAGCGACCGCCAATGCTTTCACAGCGGGCTGCAAGGGAACCAAGGAGCAGCACAAGCAGCAGTGCTTCAGCTTGCTCCTTCCGACTGCTAAGGGCACTTGGGAAGGCAAGCGAGAGTCAACCACCTTCCTCTCCTAGTAGCCTGTAACGTGGTGCACACAAGCACGGGACTAGTGCCGCTTCGTTCACCGCCCTCGCCCAAGCGTGGAGCCGCTTTCACTTGCCGGCGGCCAGAAGCCACTGCAAGGGCGCCACACAACCACAAGTGCGCCGGCAGCCAAGAGCTAGAGAACGCTGCTTCTGCCCAAGCCCGCCTAGGGCGTGCACCTTTGTTCTCAGAGCTCCGTGCAACAGTCTGCCTCTCTCGCAGTTCGAATGGAAAACGAAAGCTTTTCGCCTACGCCCTTCACAGAGATCCGTTGCCAGGACGAGAATGTCTTGTGGCCGGAGCTCGCCCCGGCCGCGAGGAAGCTGCTATTAGCACCGCGTTGCAGGGCCACGTCTCGCTTCTTGACTACGTGCTCAGCGCTCTCCGAATTCGCCGCTAGCTCCACGGTCTTTCTCAGCTGCAAGTAGCAGCGCTCACAGTACATAGAGCTTCGCAAGGACCGAAGACCCGGAGGGAAGTTTCGCACAGGAAAATGTACCAGGACAGAGACGTGTTCTACGTTGTCCCTTCTCGTCATGCAGTTTGTGCCTCTGCTGCTTCTGCTGTTAGGAATCGCTCCTTGAAAGGCGAGCAACAGCGTCTTTCCGGGTGCATTGCACTGAGTCGAGTGCTCGCTCGGGACTTTGCTCTCGGGGCCAAGGCAAGAGGGCGTGCTTGCCCGCAGAAGTGAGAACACGCTGTTGGGCAGAGCTGAAACTTACCGCTGGAGTTCAGCTCTCGCCGGACGGCAGAAGGCGAAGAACGAAGCCGCTTGCGAGCGGCGCAGTGCAGCGAAGAGCTCTCCGAATTCGCCGCTAGCTCCACGGTCCTTCTCAGCTGCGAGTAGCAGCGCTCGCAGTACACAGAGCTTCGCAAGGCCCGAAGACCCGGAGGGAAGTATGGCACACGGAAATGTGCCAGGACAGAGACGTGTTCTACGTTGTCCCTTCTCGTCATGCAGTTTGTGCCTCTGCTGCTTCTGCTGTTAGGAATCGCTCCTTGAAAGGCGAGCGAGAGCGTCCTTCCGGGTGCATTGCACTGAGTCGAGTGCTCGCTCGGGACTTTGCTCTCGGGGCCAAGGCAAGAGGGCGTGCTTGCCCGCAGAACTGAGAACACGCTGTTGGGCAGAGCTGCAACTGACCGCTGGAGTTCAGCTCTCGCCGGACGGCAGAAGGCGAAGAACGAAGCCGCTTGCGAGCGGCGCAGTGCAGCGAAGAGCTCTCCGAATTCGCCGCTAGCTCCACGGTCCTTCTCAGCTGCGAGTAGCAGCGCTCGCAGTACACAGAGCTTCGCAAGGCCCGAAGACCCGGAGGGAAGTATCGCACACGAAAATGTGCCAGGACAGAGACGTGTTCTACGTTGTCCCTTCTCGTCATGCAGTTTGTGCCTCTGCTGCTTCTGCTGTTAGGAATCGCTCCTTGAAAGACGAGCGAGAGCGTCCTTCTGGGTGCATTGCACTAAGTCGAATGCTCGCTCGGGGCTTTGCTCTCGGGGCCAAGGCAAGAGGGCGTGCTTGCCCGCAGAACTGAGAACACGCTGTTGGGCAGAGCTGCAACTGACCGCTGGAGTTCAGCTCTCGCCGGACGGCAGAAGGCGAAGAACGAAGCCGCTTGCGAGCGGCGCAGTGCAGCGAAGAGCTCTCCGAATTCGCCGCTAGCTCCACGGTCCTTCTCAGCTGCGAGTAGCAGCGCTCGCAGTACACAGGGCTTCGCAAGGCCCGAAGACCCGGAGGGAAGTATCGCACACGAAAATGTGCCAGGACAGAGACGTGTTCTACGTTGTCCCTTCTCGTCATGCAGTTTGTGCCTCTGCTGCTTCTGCTGTTAGGAATCGCTCCTTGAAAGGCGAGCGAGAGCGTCCTTCTGGGTGCATTGCACTGAGTCGAGTGCTCGCTCGGGACTTTGCTCTCGGGGCCAAGGCAAGAGGGCGTGCTTGCCCGCAGAACTGAGAACACGCTGTTGGGCAGAGCTGAAACTTACCGCTGGAGTTCAGCTCTCGCCGGACGGCAGAAGGCGAAGAACGAAGCCGCTTGCGAGCGGCGCAGTGCAGCGAAGAGCTCTCCGAATTCGCCGCTAGCTCCACGGTCCTTCTCAGCTGCGAGTAGCAGCGCTCGCAGTACACAGGGCTTCGCAAGGCCCGAAGACCCGGAGGGAAGTTTCGCACACGAAAATGTGCCAGGACAGAGACGTGTTCTACGTTGTCCCTTCTCGTCATGCAGTTTGTGCCTCTGCTGCTTCTGCTGTTAGGAATCGCTCCTTGAAAGGCGAGCGAGAGCGTCCTTCCGGGTGCATTGCACTGAGTCGAGTGCTCGCTCGGGACTTTGCTCTCGGGGCCAAGGCAAGAGGGCGTGCTTGCCCGCAGAACTGAGAACACGCTGTTGGGCAGAGCTGCAACTGACCGCTGGAGTTCAGCTCTCGCCGGACGGCAGAAGGCGAAGAACGAAGCCGCTTGCGAGCGGCGCAGTGCAGCGAAGAGCTCTCCGAATTCGCCGCTAGCTCCACGGTCCTTCTCAGCTGCGAGTAGCAGCGCTCGCAGTACACAGGGCTTCGCAAGGCCCGAAGACCCGGAGGGAAGTATGGCACACGAAAATGTGCCAGGACAGAGACGTGTTCTACGTTGTCCCTTCTCGTCATGCAGTTTGTGCCTCTGCTGCTTCTGCTGTTAGGAATCGCTCCTTGAAAGACGAGCGAGAGCGTCCTTCCGGGTGCATTGCACTGAGTCGAGTGCTCGCTCGGGACTTTGCTCTCGGGGCCAAGGCAAGAGGGCGTGCTTGCCCGCAGAACTGAGAACACGCTGTTGGGCAGAGCTGCAACTGACCGCTGGAGTTCAGCTCTCGCCGGACGGCAGAAGGCGAAGAACGAAGCCGCTTGCGAGCGGCGCAGTGCAGCGAAGAGCTCTCCGAATTCGCCGCTAGCTCCACGGTCCTTCTCAGCTGCGAGTAGCAGCGCTCGCAGTACACAGGGCTTCGCAAGGCCCGAAGACCCGGAGGGAAGTATCGCACACGAAAATGTGCCAGGACAGAGACGTGTTCTACGTTGTCCCTTCTCGTCATGCAGTTTGTGCCTCTGCTGCTTCTGCTGTTAGGAATCGCTCCTTGAAAGGCGAGCGAGAGCGTCCTTCTGGGTGCATTGCACTGAGTCGAGTGCTCGCTCGGGACTTTGCACTCGGGGCCAAGGCAAGAGGGCGTGCTTGCCCGCAGAACTGAGAACACGCTGTTGGGCAGAGCTGAAACTTACCGCTGGAGTTCAGCTCTCGCCGGACGGCAGAAGGCGAAGAACGAAGCCGCTTGCGAGCGGCGCAGTGCAGCGAAGAGCTCTCCGAATTCGCCGCTAGCTCCACGGTCCTTCTCAGCTGCGAGTAGCAGCGCTCGCAGTACACAGAGCTTCGCAAGGCCCGAAGACCCGGAGGGAAGTATGGCACACGGAAATGTGCCAGGACAGAGACGTGTTCTACGTTGTCCCTTCTCGTCATGCAGTTTGTGCCTCTGCTGCTTCTGCTGTTAGGAATCGCTCCTTGAAAGGCGAGCGAGAGCGTCCTTCTGGGTGCATTGCACTGAGTCGAGTGCTCGCTCGGGACTTTGCACTCGGGGCCAAGGCAAGAGGGCGTGCTTGCCCGCAGAACTGAGAACACGCTGTTGGGCAGAGCTGAAACTTACCGCTGGAGTTCAGCTCTCGCCGGACGGCAGAAGGCGAAGAACGAAGCCGCTTGCGAGCGGCGCAGTGCAGCGAAGAGCTCTCCGAATTCGCCGCTAGCTCCACGGTCCTTCTCAGCTGCGAGTAGCAGCGCTCGCAGTACACAGAGCTTCGCAAGGCCCGAAGACCCGGAGGGAAGTATCGCACACGAAAATGTGCCAGGACAGAGACGTGTTCTACGTTGTCCCTTCTCGTCATGCAGTTTGTGCCTCTGCTGCTTCTGCTGTTAGGAATCGCTCCTTGAAAGACGAGCGAGAGCGTCCTTCCGGGTGCATTGCACTAAGTCGAATGCTCGCTCGGGGCTTTGCTCTCGGGGCCAAGGCAAGAGGGCGTGCTTGCCCGCAGAACTGAGAACACGCTGTTGGGCAGAGCTGCAACTGACCGCTGGAGTTCAGCTCTCGCCGGACGGCAGAAGGCGAAGAACGAAGCCGCTTGCGAGCGGCGCAGTGCAGCGAAGAGCTCTCCGAATTCGCCGCTAGCTCCACGGTCCTTCTCAGCTGCGAGTAGCAGCGCTCGCAGTACACAGAGCTTCGCAAGGCCCGAAGACCCGGAGGGAAGTATGGCACACGGAAATGTGCCAGGACAGAGACGTGTTCTACGTTGTCCCTTCTCGTCATGCAGTTTGTGCCTCTGCTGCTTCTGCTGTTAGGAATCGCTCCTTGAAAGGCGAGCGAGAGCGTCCTTCCGGGTGCATTGCACTGAGTCGAGTGCTCGCTCGGGACTTTGCACTCGGGGCCAAGGCAAGAGGGCGTGCTTGCCCGCAGAACTGAGAACACGCTGTTGGGCAGAGCTGAAACTTACCGCTGGAGTTCAGCTCTCGCCGGACGGCAGAAGGCGAAGAACGAAGCCGCTTGCGAGCGGCGCAGTGCAGCGAAGAGCTCTCCGAATTCGCCGCTAGCTCCACGGTCCTTCTCAGCTGCGAGTAGCAGCGCTCGCAGTACACAGAGCTTCGCAAGGCCCGAAGACCCGGAGGGAAGTATCGCACACGAAAATGTGCCAGGACAGAGACGTGTTCTACGTTGTCCCTTCTCGTCATGCAGTTTGTGCCTCTGCTGCTTCTGCTGTTAGGAATCGCTCCTTGAAAGACGAGCGAGAGCGTCCTTCCGGGTGCATTGCACTAAGTCGAATGCTCGCTCGGGGCTTTGCTCTCGGGGCCAAGGCAAGAGGGCGTGCTTGCCCGCAGAACTGAGAACACGCTGTTGGGCAGAGCTGCAACTGACCGCTGGAGTTCAGCTCTCGCCGGACGGCAGAAGGCGAAGAACGAAGCCGCTTGCGAGCGGCGCAGTGCAGCGAAGAGCTCTCCGAATTCGCCGCTAGCTCCACGGTCCTTCTCAGCTGCGAGTAGCAGCGCTCGCAGTACACAGGGCTTCGCAAGGCCCGAAGACCCGGAGGGAAGTATCGCACACGAAAATGTGCCAGGACAGAGACGTGTTCTACGTTGTCCCTTCTCGTCATGCAGTTTGTGCCTCTGCTGCTTCTGCTGTTAGGAATCGCTCCTTGAAAGGCGAGCGAGAGCGTCCTTCCGGGTGCATTGCACTGAGTCGAGTGCTCGCTCGGGACTTTGCTCTCGGGGCCAAGGCAAGAGGGCGTGCTTGCCCGCAGAACTGAGAACACGCTGTTGGGCAGAGCTGCAACTGACCGCTGGAGTTCAGCTCTCGCCGGACGGCAGAAGGCGAAGAACGAAGCCGCTTGCGAGCGGCGCAGTGCAGCGAAGAGCTCTCCGAATTCGCCGCTAGCTCCACGGTCCTTCTCAGCTGCGAGTAGCAGCGCTCGCAGTACACAGAGCTTCGCAAGGCCCGAAGACCCGGAGGGAAGTATCGCACACGGAAATGTGCCAGGACAGAGACGTGTTCTACGTTGTCCCTTCTCGTCATGCAGTTTGTGCCTCTGCTGCTTCTGCTGTTAGGAATCGCTCCTTGAAAGGCGAGCGAGAGCGTCCTTCCGGGTGCATTGCACTGAGTCGAGTGCTCGCTCGGGACTTTGCACTCGGGGCCAAGGCAAGAGGGCGTGCTTGCCCGCAGAACTGAGAACACGCTGTTGGGCAGAGCTGAAACTTACCGCTGGAGTTCAGCTCTCGCCGGACGGCAGAAGGCGAAGAACGAAGCCGCTTGCGAGCGGCGCAGTGCAGCGAAGAGCTCTCCGAATTCGCCGCTAGCTCCACGGTCCTTCTCAGCTGCGAGTAGCAGCGCTCGCAGTACACAGAGCTTCGCAAGGCCCGAAGACCCGGAGGGAAGTATGGCACACGGAAATGTGCCAGGACAGAGACGTGTTCTACGTTGTCCCTTCTCGTCATGCAGTTTGTGCCTCTGCTGCTTCTGCTGTTAGGAATCGCTCCTTGAAAGGCGAGCGAGAGCGTCCTTCTGGGTGCATTGCACTGAGTCGAGTGCTCGCTCGGGACTTTGCACTCGGGGCCAAGGCAAGAGGGCGTGCTTGCCCGCAGAACTGAGAACACGCTGTTGGGCAGAGCTGCAACTGACCGCTGGAGTTCAGCTCTCGCCGGACGGCAGAAGGCGAAGAACGAAGCCGCTTGCGAGCGGCGCAGTGCAGCGAAGAGCTCTCCGAATTCGCCGCTAGCTCCACGGTCCTTCTCAGCTGCGAGTAGCAGCGCTCGCAGTACACAGAGCTTCGCAAGGCCCGAAGACCCGGAGGGAAGTATCGCACACGAAAATGTGCCAGGACAGAGACGTGTTCTACGTTGTCCCTTCTCGTCATGCAGTTTGTGCCTCTGCTGCTTCTGCTGTTAGGAATCGCTCCTTGAAAGACGAGCGAGAGCGTCCTTCCGGGTGCATTGCACTGAGTCGAGTGCTCGCTCGGGACTTTGCTCTCGGGGCCAAGGCAAGAGGGCGTGCTTGCCCGCAGAACTGAGAACACGCTGTTGGGCAGAGCTGCAACTGACCGCTGGAGTTTAGCTCTCGCCGGACGGCAGAAGGCGAAGAACGAAGCCGCTTGCGAGCGGCGCAGTGCAGCGAAGAGCTCTCCGAATTCGCCGCTAGCTCCACGGTCCTTCTCAGCTGCGAGTAGCAGCGCTCGCAGTACACAAAGCTTCGCAAGGCCCGAAGCCCCGGAGGGAAGTATCGCACACGAAAATGTGCCAGGACAGAGACGTGTTCTACGTTGTCCCTTCTCGTCATGCAGTTTGTGCCTCTGCTGCTTCTGCTGTTAGGAATCGCTCCTTGAAAGACGAGCGAGAGCGTCCTTCCGGGTGCATTGCACTGAGTCGAGTGCTCGCTCGGGACTTTGCACTCGGGGCCAAGGCAAGAGGGCGTGCTTGCCCGCAGAACTGAGAACACGCTGTTGGGCAGAGCTGCAACTGACCGCTGGAGTTCAGCTCTCGCCGGACGGCAGAAGGCGAAGAACGAAGCCGCTTGCGAGCGGCGCAGTGCAGCGAAGAGCTCTCCGAATTCGCCGCTAGCTCCACGGTCCTTCTCAGCTGCGAGTAGCAGCGCTCGCAGTACACAGAGCTTCGCAAGGCCCGAAGACCCGGAGGGAAGTATCGCACACGAAAATGTGCCAGGACAGAGACGTGTTCTACGTTGTCCCTTCTCGTCATGCAGTTTGTGCCTCTGCTGCTTCTGCTGTTAGGAATCGCTCCTTGAAAGACGAGCGAGAGCGTCCTTCCGGGTGCATTGCACTGAGTCGAGTGCTCGCTCGGGACTTTGCTCTCGGGGCCAAGGCAAGAGGGCGTGCTTGCCCGCAGAACTGAGAACACGCTGTTGGGCAGAGCTGCAACTGACCGCTGGAGTTCAGCTCTCGCCGGACGGCAGAAGGCGAAGAACGAAGCCGCTTGCGAGCGGCGCAGTGCAGCGAAGAGCTCTCCGAATTCGCCGCTAGCTCCACGGTCCTTCTCAGCTGCGAGTAGCAGCGCTCGCAGTACACAGAGCTTCGCAAGGCCCGAAGACCCGGAGGGAAGTATCGCACACGAAAATGTGCCAGGACAGAGACGTGTTCTACGTTGTCCCTTCTCGTCATGCAGTTTGTGCCTCTGCTGCTTCTGCTGTTAGGAATCGCTCCTTGAAAGACGAGCGAGAGCGTCCTTCCGGGTGCATTGCACTGAGTCGAGTGCTCGCTCGGGACTTTGCTCTCGGGGCCAAGGCAAGAGGGCGTGCTTGCCCGCAGAACTGAGAACACGCTGTTGGGCAGAGCTGCAACTGACCGCTGGAGTTCAGCTCTCGCCGGACGGCAAAAGGCGAAAACGAAGCCGCTTGCGAGCGGCGCAGTGCAGCGAAGAGCTCTCCGAATTCGCCGCTAGCTCCACGGTCCTTCTCAGCTGCGAGTAGCAGCGCTCGCAGTACACAGGGCTTCGCAAGGCCCGAAGACCCGGAGGGAAGTATCGCACACGAAAATGTGCCAGGACAGAGACGTGTTCTACGTTGTCCCTTCTCGTCATGCAGTTTGTGCCTCTGCTGCTTTTGCTGTAGGTAATCGCTCCTTGAAAGACGAGCGAGAGCGTCCTTCCGGGTGCATTGCACTGAGTCGAGTGCTCGCTCGGGACTTTGCTCTCGGGGCCAAGGCAAGAGGGCGTGCTTGCCCGCAGAACTGAGAACACGCTGTTGGGCAGAGCTGCAACTGACCGCTGGAGTTCAGCTCTCGCCGGACGGCAGAAGGCGAAGAACGAAGCCGCTTGCGAGCGGCGCAGTGCAGCGAAGAGCTCTCCGAATTCGCCGCTAGCTCCACGGTCCTTCTCAGCTGCGAGTAGCAGCGCTCGCAGTACACAGGGCTTCGCAAGGCCCGAAGACCCGGAGGGAAGTATCGCACACGAAAATGTGCCAGGACAGAGACGTGTTCTACGTTGTCCCTTCTCGTCATGCAGTTTGTGCCTCTGCTGCTTCTGCTGTTAGGAATCGCTCCTTGAAAGACGAGCGAGAGCGTCCTTCCGGGTGCATTGCACTGAGTCGAGTGCTCGCTCGGGACTTTGCTCTCGGGGCCAAGGCAAGAGGGCGTGCTTGCCCGCAGAACTGAGAACACGCTGTTGGGCAGAGCTGCAACTGACCGCTGGAGTTCAGCTCTCGCCGGACGGCAGAAGGCGAAGAACGAAGCCGCTTGCGAGCGGCGCAGTGCAGCGAAGAGCTCTCCGAATTCGCCGCTAGCTCCACGGTCCTTCTCAGCTGCGAGTAGCAGCGCTCGCAGTACACAGGGCTTCGCAAGGCCCGAAGACCCGGAGGGAAGTATCGCACACGAAAATGTGCCAGGACAGAGACGTGTTCTACGTTGTCCCTTCTCGTCATGCAGTTTGTGCCTCTGCTGCTTCTGCTGTTAGGAATCGCTCCTTGAAAGGCGAGCGAGAGCGTCCTTCCGGGTGCATTGCACTGAGTCGAGTGCTCGCTCGGGACTTTGCTCTCGGGGCCAAGGCAAGAGGGCGTGCTTGCCCGCAGAACTGAGAACACGCTGTTGGGCAGAGCTGCAACTGACCGCTGGAGTTCAGCTCTCGCCGGACGGCAGAAGGCGAAGAACGAAGCCGCTTGCGAGCGGCGCAGTGCAGCGAAGAGCTCTCCGAATTCGCCGCTAGCTCCACGGTCCTTCTCAGCTGCGAGTAGCAGCGCTCGCAGTACACAGGGCTTCGCAAGGCCCGAAGACCCGGAGGGAAGTATCGCACACGAAAATGTGCCAGGACAGAGACGTGTTCTACGTTGTCCCTTCTCGTCATGCAGTTTGTGCCTCTGCTGCTTCTGCTGTTAGGAATCGCTCCTTGAAAGACGAGCGAGAGCGTCCTTCCGGGTGCATTGCACTGAGTCGAGTGCTCGCTCGGGACTTTGCACTCGGGGCCAAGGCAAGAGGGCGTGCTTGCCCGCAGAACTGAGAACACGCTGTTGGGCAGAGCTGCAACTGACCGCTGGAGTTCAGCTCTCGCCGGACGGCAGAAGGCGAAGAACGAAGCCGCTTGCGAGCGGCGCAGTGCAGCGAAGAGCTCTCCGAATTCGCCGCTAGCTCCACGGTCCTTCTCAGCTGCGAGTAGCAGCGCTCGCAGTACACAGAGCTTCGCAAGGCCCGAAGACCCGGAGGGAAGTATCGCACACGAAAATGTGCCAGGACAGAGACGTGTTCTACGTTGTCCCTTCTCGTCATGCAGTTTGTGCCTCTGCTGCTTCTGCTGTTAGGAATCGCTCCTTGAAAGACGAGCGAGAGCGTCCTTCCGGGTGCATTGCACTGAGTCGAGTGCTCGCTCGGGACTTTGCACTCGGGGCCAAGGCAAGAGGGCGTGCTTGCCCGCAGAACTGAGAACACGCTGTTGGGCAGAGCTGCAACTGACCGCTGGAGTTCAGCTCTGGCCGGACGGCAAAAGGCGAAGAACGAAGCCGCTTGCGAGCGGCGCAGTGCAGCGAAGAGCTCTCCGAATTCGCCGCTAGCTCCACGGTCCTTCTCAGCTGCGAGTAGCAGCGCTCGCAGTACACAGGGCTTCGCAAGGCCCGAAGACCCGGAGGGAAGTATCGCACACGAAAATGTGCCAGGACAGAGACGTGTTCTACGTTGTCCCTTCTCGTCATGCAGTTTGTGCCTCTGCTGCTTCTGCTGTTAGGAATCGCTCCTTGAAAGGCGAGCGAGAGCGTCCTTCCGGGTGCATTGCACTGAGTCGAGTGCTCGCTCGGGACTTTGCTCTCGGGGCCAAGGCAAGAGGGCGTGCTTGCCCGCAGAACTGAGAACACGCTGTTGGGCAGAGCTGCAACTGACCGCTGGAGTTCAGCTCTCGCCGGACGGCAGAAGGCGAAGAACGAAGCCGCTTGCGAGCGGCGCAGTGCAGCGAAGAGCTCTCCGAATTCGCCGCTAGCTCCACGGTCCTTCTCAGCTGCGAGTAGCAGCGCTCGCAGTACACAGAGCTTCGCAAGGCCCGAAGACCCGGAGGGAAGTATGGCACACGGAAATGTGCCAGGACAGAGACGTGTTCTACGTTGTCCCTTCTCGTCATGCAGTTTGTGCCTCTGCTGCTTCTGCTGTTAGGAATCGCTCCTTGAAAGGCGAGCGAGAGCGTCCTTCTGGGTGCATTGCACTGAGTCGAGTGCTCGCTCGGGACTTTGCACTCGGGGCCAAGGCAAGAGGGCGTGCTTGCCCGCAGAACTGAGAACACGCTGTTGGGCAGAGCTGCAACTGACCGCTGGAGTTCAGCTCTCGCCGGACGGCAGAAGGCGAAGAACGAAGCCGCTTGCGAGCGGCGCAGTGCAGCGAAGAGCTCTCCGAATTCGCCGCTAGCTCCACGGTCCTTCTCAGCTGCGAGTAGCAGCGCTCGCAGTACACAGAGCTTCGCAAGGCCCGAAGACCCGGAGGGAAGTATCGCACACGAAAATGTGCCAGGACAGAGACGTGTTCTACGTTGTCCCTTCTCGTCATGCAGTTTGTGCCTCTGCTGCTTTTGCTGTAGGTAATCGCTCCTTGAAAGACGAGCGAGAGCGTCCTTCCGGGTGCATTGCACTGAGTCGAGTGCTCGCTCGGGACTTTGCTCTCGGGGCCAAGGCAAGAGGGCGTGCTTGCCCGCAGAACCGAGAACACGCTGTTGGGCAGAGCTGCAACTGACCGCTGGAGTTCAGCTCTCGCCGGACGGCAGAAGGCGAAGAACGAAGCCGCTTGCGAGCGGCGCAGTGCAGCGAAGAGCTCTCCGAATTCGCCGCTAGCTCCACGGTCCTTCTCAGCTGCGAGTAGCAGCGCTCGCAGTACACAGGGCTTCGCAAGGCCCGAAGACCCGGAGGGAAGTATCGCACACGAAAATGTGCCAGGACAGAGACGTGTTCTACGTTGTCCCTTCTCGTCATGCAGTTTGTGCCTCTGCTGCTTCTGCTGTTAGGAATCGCTCCTTGAAAGACGAGCGAGAGCGTCCTTCCGGGTGCATTGCACTGAGTCGAGTGCTCGCTCGGGACTTTGCTCTCGGGGCCAAGGCAAGAGGGCGTGCTTGCCCGCAGAACTGAGAACACGCTGTTGGGCAGAGCTGCAACTGACCGCTGGAGTTCAGCTCTCGCCGGACGGCAGAAGGCGAAGAACGAAGCCGCTTGCGAGCGGCGCAGTGCAGCGAAGAGCTCTCCGAATTCGCCGCTAGCTCCACGGTCCTTCTCAGCTGCGAGTAGCAGCGCTCGCAGTACACAGGGCTTCGCAAGGCCCGAAGACCCGGAGGGAAGTATCGCACACGAAAATGTGCCAGGACAGAGACGTGTTCTACGTTGTCCCTTCTCGTCATGCAGTTTGTGCCTCTGCTGCTTCTGCTGTTAGGAATCGCTCCTTGAAAGGCGAGCGAGAGCGTCCTTCCGGGTGCATTGCACTGAGTCGAGTGCTCGCTCGGGACTTTGCTCTCGGGGCCAAGGCAAGAGGGCGTGCTTGCCCGCAGAACTGAGAACACGCTGTTGGGCAGAGCTGCAACTGACCGCTGGAGTTCAGCTCTCGCCGGACGGCAGAAGGCGAAGAACGAAGCCGCTTGCGAGCGGCGCAGTGCAGCGAAGAGCTCTCCGAATTCGCCGCTAGCTCCACGGTCCTTCTCAGCTGCGAGTAGCAGCGCTCGCAGTACACAGGGCTTCGCAAGGCCCGAAGACCCGGAGGGAAGTATCGCACACGAAAATGTGCCAGGACAGAGACGTGTTCTACGTTGTCCCTTCTCGTCATGCAGTTTGTGCCTCTGCTGCTTCTGCTGTTAGGAATCGCTCCTTGAAAGGCGAGCGAGAGCGTCCTTCCGGGTGCATTGCACTGAGTCGAGTGCTCGCTCGGGACTTTGCTCTCGGGGCCAAGGCAAGAGGGCGTGCTTGCCCGCAGAACTGAGAACACGCTGTTGGGCAGAGCTGCAACTGACCGCTGGAGTTCAGCTCTCGCCGGACGGCAGAAGGCGAAGAACGAAGCCGCTTGCGAGCGGCGCAGTGCAGCGAAGAGCTCTCCGAATTCGCCGCTAGCTCCACGGTCCTTCTCAGCTGCGAGTAGCAGCGCTCGCAGTACACAGGGCTTCGCAAGGCCCGAAGACCCGGAGGGAAGTATCGCACACGAAAATGTGCCAGGACAGAGACGTGTTCTACGTTGTCCCTTCTCGTCATGCAGTTTGTGCCTCTGCTGCTTCTGCTGTTAGGAATCGCTCCTTGAAAGACGAGCGAGAGCGTCCTTCCGGGTGCATTGCACTGAGTCGAGTGCTCGCTCGGGACTTTGCTCTCGGGGCCAAGGCAAGAGGGCGTGCTTGCCCGCAGAACTGAGAACACGCTGTTGGGCAGAGCTGCAACTGACCGCTGGAGTTCAGCTCTCGCCGGACGGCAGAAGGCGAAGAACGAAGCCGCTTGCGAGCGGCGCAGTGCAGCGAAGAGCTCTCCGAATTCGCCGCTAGCTCCACGGTCCTTCTCAGCTGCGAGTAGCAGCGCTCGCAGTACACAGGGCTTCGCAAGGCCCGAAGACCCGGAGGGAAGTATCGCACACGAAAATGTGCCAGGACAGAGACGTGTTCTACGTTGTCCCTTCTCGTCATGCAGTTTGTGCCTCTGCTGCTTCTGCTGTAGGTAATCGCTCCTTGAAAGACGAGCGAGAGCGTCCTTCCGGGTGCATTGCACTGAGTCGAGTGCTCGCTCGGGACTTTGCACTCGGGGCCAAGGCAAGAGGGCGTGCTTGCCCGCAGAACTGAGAACACGCTGTTGGGCAGAGCTGCAACTGACCGCTGGAGTTCAGCTCTGGCCGGACGGCAAAAGGCGAAGAACGAAGCCGCTTGCGAGCGGCGCAGTGCAGCGAAGAGCTCTCCGAATTCGCCGCTAGCTCCACGGTCCTTCTCAGCTGCGAGTAGCAGCGCTCGCAGTACACAGGGCTTCGCAAGGCCCGAAGACCCGGAGGGAAGTATCGCACACGAAAATGTGCCAGGACAGAGACGTGTTCTACGTTGTCCCTTCTCGTCATGCAGTTTGTGCCTCTGCTGCTTCTGCTGTTAGGAATCGCTCCTTGAAAGACGAGCGAGAGCGTCCTTCCGGGTGCATTGCACTGAGTCGAGTGCTCGCTCGGGACTTTGCACTCGGGGCCAAGGCAAGAGGGCGTGCTTGCCCGCAGAACTGAGAACACGCTGTTGGGCAGAGCTGCAACTGACCGCTGGAGTTCAGCTCTCGCCGGACGGCAGAAGGCGAAGAACGAAGCCGCTTGCGAGCGGCGCAGTGCAGCGAAGAGCTCTCCGAATTCGCCGCTAGCTCCACGGTCCTTCTCAGCTGCGAGTAGCAGCGCTCGCAGTACACAGAGCTTCGCAAGGACCGAAGACCCGGAGGGAAGTATCGCACACGAAAATGTGCCAGGACAGAGACGTGTTCTACGTTGTCCCTTCTCGTCATGCAGTTTGTGCCTCTGCTGCTTCTGCTGTTAGGAATCGCTCCTTGAAAGACGAGCGAGAGCGTCCTTCCGGGTGCATTGCACTGAGTCGAGTGCTCGCTCGGGACTTTGCACTCGGGGCCAAGGCAAGAGGGCGTGCTTGCCCGCAGAACTGAGAACACGCTGTTGGGCAGAGCTGCAACTGACCGCTGGAGTTCAGCTCTCGCCGGACGGCAGAAGGCGAAGAACGAAGCCGCTTGCGAGCGGCGCAGTGCAGCGAAGAGCTCTCCGAATTCGCCGCTAGCTCCACGGTCCTTCTCAGCTGCGAGTAGCAGCGCTCGCAGTACACAGAGCTTCGCAAGGCCCGAAGACCCGGAGGGAAGTATCGCACACGAAAATGTGCCAGGACAGAGACGTGTTCTACGTTGTCCCTTCTCGTCATGCAGTTTGTGCCTCTGCTGCTTCTGCTGTTAGGAATCGCTCCTTGAAAGACGAGCGAGAGCGTCCTTCCGGGTGCATTGCACTGAGTCGAGTGCTCGCTCGGGACTTTGCTCTCGGGGCCAAGGCAAGAGGGCGTGCTTGCCCGCAGAACTGAGAACACGCTGTTGGGCAGAGCTGCAACTGACCGCTGGAGTTCAGCTCTCGCCGGACGGCAGAAGGCGAAGAACGAAGCCGCTTGCGAGCGGCGCAGTGCAGCGAAGAGCTCTCCGAATTCGCCGCTAGCTCCACGGTCCTTCTCAGCTGCGAGTAGCAGCGCTCGCAGTACACAGGGCTTCGCAAGGCCCGAAGACCCGGAGGGAAGTATCGCACACGAAAATGCGCCAGGACAGAGACGTGTTCTACGTTGTCCCTTCTCGTCATGCAGTTTGTGCCTCTGCTGCTTCTGCTGTTAGGAATCGCTCCTTGAAAGACGAGCGAGAGCGTCCTTCCGGGTGCATTGCACTGAGTCGAGTGCTCGCTCGGGACTTTGCACTCGGGGCCAAGGCAAGAGGGCGTGCTTGCCCGCAGAACTGAGAACACGCTGTTGGGCAGAGCTGCAACTGACCGCTGGAGTTCAGCTCTCGCCGGACGGCAAAAGGCGAAAACGAAGCCGCTTGCGAGCGGCGCAGTGCAGCGAAGAGCTCTCCGAATTCGCCGCTAGCTCCACGGTCCTTCTCAGCTGCGAGTAGCAGCGCTCGCAGTACACAGAGCTTCGCAAGGCCCGAAGACCCGGAGGGAAGTATCGCACACGAAAATGCGCCAGGACAGAGACGTGTTCTACGTTGTCCCTTCTCGTCATGCAGTTTGTGCCTCTGCTGCTTCTGCTGTTAGGAATCGCTCCTTGAAAGACGAGCGAGAGCGTCCTTCCGGGTGCATTGCACTGAGTCGAGTGCTCGCTCGGGACTTTGCTCTCGGGGCCAAGGCAAGAGGGCGTGCTTGCCCGCAGAACTGAGAACACGCTGTTGGGCAGAGCTGCAACTGACCGCTGGAGTTCAGCTCTCGCCGGACGGCAGAAGGCGAAGAACGAAGCCGCTTGCGAGCGGCGCAGTGCAGCGAAGAGCTCTCCGAATTCGCCGCTAGCTCCACGGTCCTTCTCAGCTGCGAGTAGCAGCGCTCGCAGTACACAGGGCTTCGCAAGGCCCGAAGACCCGGAGGGAAGTATCGCACACGAAAATGTGCCAGGACAGAGACGTGTTCTACGTTGTCCCTTCTCGTCATGCAGTTTGTGCCTCTGCTGCTTCTGCTGTTAGGAATCGCTCCTTGAAAGGCGAGCGAGAGCGTCCTTCCGGGTGCATTGCACTGAGTCGAGTGCTCGCTCGGGACTTTGCTCTCGGGGCCAAGGCAAGAGGGCGTGCTTGCCCGCAGAACTGAGAACACGCTGTTGGGCAGAGCTGCAACTGACCGCTGGAGTTCAGCTCTCGCCGGACGGCAGAAGGCGAAGAACGAAGCCGCTTGCGAGCGGCGCAGTGCAGCGAAGAGCTCTCCGAATTCGCCGCTAGCTCCACGGTCCTTCTCAGCTGCGAGTAGCAGCGCTCGCAGTACACAGGGCTTCGCAAGGCCCGAAGACCCGGAGGGAAGTATCGCACACGAAAATGTGCCAGGACAGAGACGTGTTCTACGTTGTCCCTTCTCGTCATGCAGTTTGTGCCTCTGCTGCTTCTGCTGTTAGGAATCGCTCCTTGAAAGGCGAGCGAGAGCGTCCTTCCGGGTGCATTGCACTGAGTCGAGTGCTCGCTCGGGACTTTGCTCTCGGGGCCAAGGCAAGAGGGCGTGCTTGCCCGCAGAACTGAGAACACGCTGTTGGGCAGAGCTGCAACTGACCGCTGGAGTTCAGCTCTCGCCGGACGGCAGAAGGCGAAGAACGAAGCCGCTTGCGAGCGGCGCAGTGCAGCGAAGAGCTCTCCGAATTCGCCGCTAGCTCCACGGTCCTTCTCAGCTGCGAGTAGCAGCGCTCGCAGTACACAGGGCTTCGCAAGGCCCGAAGACCCGGAGGGAAGTATCGCACACGAAAATGTGCCAGGACAGAGACGTGTTCTACGTTGTCCCTTCTCGTCATGCAGTTTGTGCCTCTGCTGCTTCTGCTGTTAGGAATCGCTCCTTGAAAGACGAGCGAGAGCGTCCTTCCGGGTGCATTGCACTGAGTCGAGTGCTCGCTCGGGACTTTGCACTCGGGGCCAAGGCAAGAGGGCGTGCTTGCCCGCAGAACTGAGAACACGCTGTTGGGCAGAGCTGCAACTGACCGCTGGAGTTCAGCTCTCGCCGGACGGCAGAAGGCGAAGAACGAAGCCGCTTGCGAGCGGCGCAGTGCAGCGAAGAGCTCTCCGAATTCGCCGCTAGCTCCACGGTCCTTCTCAGCTGCGAGTAGCAGCGCTCGCAGTACACAGAGCTTCGCAAGGCCCGAAGACCCGGAGGGAAGTATCGCACACGAAAATGTGCCAGGACAGAGACGTGTTCTACGTTGTCCCTTCTCGTCATGCAGTTTGTGCCTCTGCTGCTTCTGCTGTTAGGAATCGCTCCTTGAAAGACGAGCGAGAGCGTCCTTCCGGGTGCATTGCACTGAGTCGAGTGCTCGCTCGGGACTTTGCACTCGGGGCCAAGGCAAGAGGGCGTGCTTGCCCGCAGAACTGAGAACACGCTGTTGGGCAGAGCTGCAACTGACCGCTGGAGTTCAGCTCTGGCCGGACGGCAAAAGGCGAAGAACGAAGCCGCTTGCGAGCGGCGCAGTGCAGCGAAGAGCTCTCCGAATTCGCCGCTAGCTCCACGGTCCTTCTCAGCTGCGAGTAGCAGCGCTCGCAGTACACAGGGCTTCGCAAGGCCCGAAGACCCGGAGGGAAGTATCGCACACGAAAATGTGCCAGGACAGAGACGTGTTCTACGTTGTCCCTTCTCGTCATGCAGTTTGTGCCTCTGCTGCTTCTGCTGTTAGGAATCGCTCCTTGAAAGGCGAGCGAGAGCGTCCTTCCGGGTGCATTGCACTGAGTCGAGTGCTCGCTCGGGACTTTGCTCTCGGGGCCAAGGCAAGAGGGCGTGCTTGCCCGCAGAACTGAGAACACGCTGTTGGGCAGAGCTGCAACTGACCGCTGGAGTTCAGCTCTCGCCGGACGGCAGAAGGCGAAGAACGAAGCCGCTTGCGAGCGGCGCAGTGCAGCGAAGAGCTCTCCGAATTCGCCGCTAGCTCCACGGTCCTTCTCAGCTGCGAGTAGCAGCGCTCGCAGTACACAGAGCTTCGCAAGGCCCGAAGACCCGGAGGGAAGTATCGCACACGAAAATGTGCCAGGACAGAGACGTGTTCTACGTTGTCCCTTCTCGTCATGCAGTTTGTGCCTCTGCTGCTTTTGCTGTAGGTAATCGCTCCTTGAAAGGCGAGCGAGAGCGTCCTTCCGGGTGCATTGCACTGAGTCGAGTGCTCGCTCGGGACTTTGCTCTCGGGGCCAAGGCAAGAGGGCGTGCTTGCCCGCAGAACTGAGAACACGCTGTTGGGCAGAGCTGCAACTGACCGCTGGAGTTCAGCTCTCGCCGGACGGCAGAAGGCGAAGAACGAAGCCGCTTGCGAGCGGCGCAGTGCAGCGAAGAGCTCTCCGAATTCGCCGCTAGCTCCACGGTCCTTCTCAGCTGCGAGTAGCAGCGCTCGCAGTACACAGGGCTTCGCAAGGCCCGAAGACCCGGAGGGAAGTATCGCACACGAAAATGTGCCAGGACAGAGACGTGTTCTACGTTGTCCCTTCTCGTCATGCAGTTTGTGCCTCTGCTGCTTCTGCTGTTAGGAATCGCTCCTTGAAAGACGAGCGAGAGCGTCCTTCCGGGTGCATTGCACTGAGTCGAGTGCTCGCTCGGGACTTTGCTCTCGGGGCCAAGGCAAGAGGGCGTGCTTGCCCGCAGAACTGAGAACACGCTGTTGGGCAGAGCTGCAACTGACCGCTGGAGTTCAGCTCTCGCCGGACGGCAGAAGGCGAAGAACGAAGCCGCTTGCGAGCGGCGCAGTGCAGCGAAGAGCTCTCCGAATTCGCCGCTAGCTCCACGGTCCTTCTCAGCTGCGAGTAGCAGCGCTCGCAGTACACAGGGCTTCGCAAGGCCCGAAGACCCGGAGGGAAGTATCGCACACGAAAATGTGCCAGGACAGAGACGTGTTCTACGTTGTCCCTTCTCGTCATGCAGTTTGTGCCTCTGCTGCTTCTGCTGTTAGGAATCGCTCCTTGAAAGGCGAGCGAGAGCGTCCTTCCGGGTGCATTGCACTGAGTCGAGTGCTCGCTCGGGACTTTGCTCTCGGGGCCAAGGCAAGAGGGCGTGCTTGCCCGCAGAACCGAGAACACGCTGTTGGGCAGAGCTGCAACTGACCGCTGGAGTTCAGCTCTCGCCGGACGGCAGAAGGCGAAGAACGAAGCCGCTTGCGAGCGGCGCAGTGCAGCGAAGAGCTCTCCGAATTCGCCGCTAGCTCCACGGTCCTTCTCAGCTGCGAGTAGCAGCGCTCGCAGTACACAGGGCTTCGCAAGGCCCGAAGACCCGGAGGGAAGTATCGCACACGAAAATGTGCCAGGACAGAGACGTGTTCTACGTTGTCCCTTCTCGTCATGCAGTTTGTGCCTCTGCTGCTTCTGCTGTTAGGAATCGCTCCTTGAAAGGCGAGCGAGAGCGTCCTTCCGGGTGCATTGCACTGAGTCGAGTGCTCGCTCGGGACTTTGCTCTCGGGGCCAAGGCAAGAGGGCGTGCTTGCCCGCAGAACTGAGAACACGCTGTTGGGCAGAGCTGCAACTGACCGCTGGAGTTCAGCTCTCGCCGGACGGCAGAAGGCGAAGAACGAAGCCGCTTGCGAGCGGCGCAGTGCAGCGAAGAGCTCTCCGAATTCGCCGCTAGCTCCACGGTCCTTCTCAGCTGCGAGTAGCAGCGCTCGCAGTACACAGGGCTTCGCAAGGCCCGAAGACCCGGAGGGAAGTATCGCACACGCAAATGTGCCAGGACAGAGACGTGTTCTACGTTGTCCCTTCTCGTCATGCAGTTTGTGCCTCTGCTGCTTCTGCTGTAGGTAATCGCTCCTTGAAAGACGAGCGAGAGCGTCCTTCCGGGTGCATTGCACTGAGTCGAGTGCTCGCTCGGGACTTTGCTCTCGGGGCCAAGGCAAGAGGGCGTGCTTGCCCGCAGAACCGAGAACACGCTGTTGGGCAGAGCTGCAACTGACCGCTGGAGTTCAGCTCTCGCCGGACGGCAGAAGGCGAAGAACGAAGCCGCTTGCGAGCGGCGCAGTGCAGCGAAGAGCTCTACGAATTCGCCGCTAGCTCCACGGTCCTTCTCAGCTGCGAGTAGCAGCGCTCGCAGTACACAGAGCTTCGCAAGGCCCGAAGACCCGGAGGGAAGTATCGCTCACGAAAATGTGCCAGGACAGAGACGTGTTCTACGTTGTCCCCTCTCGTCGTGCAGTTTGTGCCTCTGCTGCTTCTGCTGTTAGGAATCGCTCCTTGAAAGGCGAGCGAGAGCGTCCTTCCGGGTGCATTGCACTGAGTCGAGTGCTCGCTCGGGACTTTGCTCTCGGGGCCAAGGCAAGAGGGCGTGCTTGCCCGCAGAACCGAGAACACGCTGTTGGGCAGAGCTGCAACTGACCGCTGGAGTTCAGCTCTCGCCGGACGGCAGAAGGCGAAGAACGAAGCCGCTTGCGAGCGGCGCAGTGCAGCGAAGAGCTCTCCGAATTCGCCGCTAGCTCCACGGTCCTTCTCAGCTGCGAGTAGCAGCGCTCGCAGTACACAGAGCTTCGCAAGGCCCGAAGACCCGGAGGGAAGTATCGCACACGCAAATGTGCCAGGACAGAGACGTGTTCTACGTTGTCCCCTCTCGTCGTGCAGTTTGTGCCTCTGCTGCTTCTGCTGTTAGGAATCGCTCCTTGAAAGGCGAGCGAGAGCGTCCTTCCGGGTGCATTGCACTGAGTCGAGTGCTCGCTCGGGACTTTGCTCTCGGGGCCAAGGCAAGAGGGCGTGCTTGCCCGCAGAACCGAGAACACGCTGTTGGGCAGAGCTGCAACTGACCGCTGGAGTTCAGCTCTCGCCGGACGGCAGAAGGCGAAGAACGAAGCCGCTTGCGAGCGGCGCAGTGCAGCGAAGAGCTCTCCGAATTCGCCGCTAGCTCCACGGCCCTTCTCAGCTGCGAGTAGCAGCGCTCGCAGTACACAGAGCTTCGCAAGGCCCGAAGAGCCGGAGGGAAGTATCGCACACGCAAATGTGCCAGGACAGAGACGTGTTCTACGTTGTCCCCTCTCGTCGTGCAGTTTGTGCCTCTGCTGCTTCTGCTGTTAGGAATCGCTCCTTGAAAGGCGAGCGAGAGCGTCCTTCCGGGTGCATTGCACTGAGTCGAGTGCTCGCTCGGGACTTTGCTCTCGGGGCCAAGGCAAGAGGGCGTGCTTGCCCGCAGAACCGAGAACACGCTGTTGGGCAGAGCTGCAACGGACCGCTGGAGTTCAGTTCTCGCCGGACGGCAGAAGGCGAAGAACGAAGGCGCTTGCGAGCGGCGCAGTGCAGCGAAGAGCTCTCCGAATTCGCCGCTAGCTCCACGGTCCTTCTCAGCTGCGAGTAGCAGCGCTCGCAGTACACAGAGCTTCGCAAGGCCCGAAGAGCCGGAGGGAAGTATCGCACACGCAAATGTGCCAGGACAGAGACGTGTTCTACGTTGTCCCCTCTCGTCGTGCAGTTTGTGCCTCTGCTGCTTCTGCTGTTAGGAATCGCTCCTTGAAAGGCGAGCGAGAGCGTCCTTCCGGGTGCATTGCACTGAGTCGAGTGCTCGCTCGGGACTTTGCTCTCGGGGCCAAGGCAAGAGGGCGTGCTTGCCCGCAGAACCGAGAACACGCTGTTGGGCAGAGCTGCAACGGACCGCTGGAGTTCAGCTCTCGCCGGACGGCAGAAGGCGAAGAACGAAGCCGCTTGCGAGCGGCGCAGTGCAGCGAAGAGCTCTACGAATTCGCCGCTAGCTCCACGGTCCTTCTCAGCTGCGAGTAGCAGCGCTCGCAGTACACAGAGCTTCGCAAGGCCCGAAGACCCGGAGGGAAGTATCGCTCACGAAAATGTGCCAGGACAGAGACGTGTTCTACGTTGTCCCCTCTCGTCGTGCAGTTTGTGCCTCTGCTGCTTCTGCTGTTAGGAATCGCTCCTTGAAAGGCGAGCGAGAGCGTCCTTCCGGGTGCATTGCACTGAGTCGAGTGCTCGCTCGGGACTTTGCTCTCGCGGCCAAGGCAAGAGGGCGTGCTTGCCCGCAGAACCGAGAACACGCTGTTGGGCAGAGCTGCAACTGACCGCTGGAGTTCAGCTCTCGCCGGACGGCAGAAGGCGAAGAACGAAGCCGCTTGCGAGCGGCGCAGTGCAGCGAAGAGCTCTACGAATTCGCCGCTAGCTCCACGGTCCTTCTCAGCTGCGAGTAGCAGCGCTCGCAGTACACAGAGCTTCGCAAGGCCCGAAGACCCGGAGGGAAGTATCGCTCACGAAAATGTGCCAGGACAGAGACGTGTTCTACGTTGTCCCCTCTCGTCGTGCAGTTTGTGCCTCTGCTGCTTCTGCTGTTAGGAATCGCTCCTTGAAAGGCGAGCGAGAGCGTCCTTCCGGGTGCATTGCACTGAGTCGAGTGCTCGCTCGGGACTTTGCTCTCGGGGCCAAGGCAAGAGGGCGTGCTTGCCCGCAGAACCGAGAACACGCTGTTGGGCAGAGCTGCAACTGACCGCTGGAGTTCAGCTCTCGCCGGACGGCAGAAGGCGAAGAACGAAGCCGCTTGCGAGCGGCGCAGTGCAGCGAAGAGCTCTCCGAATTCGCCGCTAGCTCCACGGTCCTTCTCAGCTGCGAGTAGCAGCGCTCGCAGTACACAGAGCTTCGCAAGGCCCGAAGAGCCGGAGGGAAGTATCGCACACGAAAATGTGCCAGGACAGAGACGTGTTCTACGTTGTCCCCTCTCGTCGTGCAGTTTGTGCCTCTGCTGCTTCTGCTGTTAGGAATCGCTCCTTGAAAGGCGAGCGAGAGCGTCCTTCCGGGTGCATTGCACTGAGTCGAGTGCTCGCTCGGGACTTTGCTCTCGGGGCCAAGGCAAGAGGGCGTGCTTGCCCGCAGAACCGAGAACACGCTGTTGGGCAGAGCTGCAACTGACCGCTGGAGTTCAGCTCTCGCCGGACGGCAGAAGGCGAAGAACGAAGCCGCTTGCGAGCGGCGCAGTGCAGCGAAGAGCTCTCCGAATTCGCCGCTAGCTCCACGGCCCTTCTCAGCTGCGAGTAGCAGCGCTCGCAGTACACAGAGCTTCGCAAGGCCCGAAGAGCCGGAGGGAAGTATCGCACACGCAAATGTGCCAGGACAGAGACGTGTTCTACGTTGTCCCCTCTCGTCGTGCAGTTTGTGCCTCTGCTGCTTCTGCTGTTAGGAATCGCTCCTTGAAAGGCGAGCGAGAGCGTCCTTCCGGGTGCATTGCACTGAGTCGAGTGCTCGCTCGGGACTTTGCACTCGGGGCCAAGGCAAGAGGGCGTGCTTGCCCGCAGAACCGAGAACACGCTGTTGGGCAGAGCTGCAACTGACCGCTGGAGTTCAGCTCTCGCCGGACGGCAGAAGGCAAAGAACGAAGCCGCTTGCGAGCGGCGCAGTGCAGCGAAGAGCTCTCCGAATTCGCCGCTAGCTCCACGGCCCTTCTCAGCTGCGAGTAGCAGCGCTCGCAGTACACAGAGCTTCGCAAGGCCCGAAGAGCCGGAGGGAAGTATCGCACACGCAAATGTGCCAGGACAGAGACGTGTTCTACGTTGTCCCCTCTCGTCGTGCAGTTTGTGCCTCTGCTGCTTCTGCTGTTAGGAATCGCTCCTTGAAAGGCGAGCGAGAGCGTCCTTCCGGGTGCATTGCACTGAGTCGAGTGCTCGCTCGGGACTTTGCACTCGGGGCCAAGGCAAGAGGGCGTGCTTGCCCGCAGAACCGAGAACACGCTGTTGGGCAGAGCTGCAACTGACCGCTGGAGTTCAGCTCTCGCCGGACGGCAGAAGGCGAAGAACGAAGCCGCTTGCGAGCGGCGCAGTGCAGCGAAGAGCTCTCCGAATTCGCCGCTAGCTCCACGGTCCTTCTCAGCTGCGAGTAGCAGCGCTCGCAGTACACAGAGCTTCGCAAGGCCCGAAGAGCCGGAGGGAAGTATCGCACACGAAAATGTGCCAGGACAGAGACGTGTTCTACGTTGTCCCCTCTCGTCGTGCAGTTTGTGCCTCTGCTGCTTCTGCTGTTAGGAATCGCTCCTTGAAAGGCGAGCGAGAGCGTCCTTCCGGGTGCATTGCACTGAGTCGAGTGCTCGCTCGGGACTTTGCTCTCGGGGCCAAGGCAAGAGGGCGTGCTTGCCCGCAGAACCGAGAACACGCTGTTGGGCAGAGCTGCAACTGACCGCTGGAGTTCAGCTCTCGCCGGACGGCAGAAGGCGAAGAACGAAGCCGCTTGCGAGCGGCGCAGTGCAGCGAAGAGCTCTCCGAATTCGCCGCTAGCTCCACGGTCCTTCTCAGCTGCGAGTAGCAGCGCTCGCAGTACACAGAGCTTCGCAAGGCCCGAAGAGCCGGAGGGAAGTATCGCTCACGAAAATGTGCCAGGACAGAGACGTGTTCTACGTTGTCCCCTCTCGTCGTGCAGTTTGTGCCTCTGCTGCTTCTGCTGTTAGGAATCGCTCCTTGAAAGGCGAGCGAGAGCGTCCTTCCGGGTGCATTGCACTGAGTCGAGTGCTCGCTCGGGACTTTGCTCTCGCGGCCAAGGCAAGAGGGCGTGCTTGCCCGCAGAACCGAGAACACGCTGTTGGGCAGAGCTGCAACGGACCGCTGGAGTTCAGCTCTCGCCGGACGGCAGAAGGCGAAGAACGAAGCCGCTTGCGAGCGGCGCAGTGCAGCGAAGAGCTCTCCGAATTCGCCGCTAGCTCCACGGTCCTTCTCAGCTGCGAGTAGCAGCGCTCGCAGTACACAGAGCTTCGCAAGGCCCGAAGAGCCGGAGGGAAGTATCGCGCACGAAAATGTGCCAGGACAGAGACGTGTTCTACGGTGTCCCCTCTCGTCGTGCAGTTTGTGCCTCTGCTGCTTCTGCTGTTAGGAATCGCTCCTTGAAAGGCGAGCGAGAGCGTCCTTCCGGGTGCATTGCACTGAGTCGAGTGCTCGCTCGGGACTTTGCTCTCGGGGCCAAGGCAAGAGGGCGTGCTTGCCCGCAGAACCGAGAACACGCTGTTGGGCAGAGCTGCAACTGACCGCTGGAGTTCAGCTCTCGCCGGACGGCAGAAGGCGAAGAACGAAGCCGCTTGCGAGCGGCGCAGTGCAGCGAAGAGCTCTCCGAATTCGCCGCTAGCTCCACGGTCCTTCTCAGCTGCGAGTAGCAGCGCTCGCAGTACACAGAGCTTCGCAAGGCCCGAAGAGCCGGAGGGAAGTATCGCACACGAAAATGTGCCAGGACAGAGACGTGTTCTACGTTGTCCCTTCTCGTCGTGCAGTTTGTGCCTCTGCTGCTTCTGCTGTTAGGAATCGCTCCTTGAAAGGCGAGCGAGAGCGTCCTTCCGGGTGCATTGCACTGAGTCGAGTGCTCGCTCGGGACTTTGCTCTCGGGGCCAAGGCAAGAGGGCGTGCTTGCCCGCAGAACCGAGAACACGCTGTTGGGCAGAGCTGCAACTGACCGCTGGAGTTCAGCTCTCGCCGGACGGCAGAAGGCGAAGAACGAAGCCGCTTGCGTGCGGCGCAGTGCAGCGAAGAGCTCTCCGAATTCGCCGCTAGCTCCACGGTCCTTCTCAGCTGCGAGTAGCAGCGCTCGCAGTACACAGAGCTTCGCAAGGCCCGAAGAGCCGGAGGGAAGTATCGCACACGGAAATGTGCCAGGACAGAGACGTGTTCTACGTTGTCCCCTCTCGTCGTGCAGTTTGTGCCTCTGCTGCTTCTGCTGTTAGGAATCGCTCCTTGAAAGGCGAGCGAGAGCGTCCTTCCGGGTGCATTGCACTGAGTCGAGTGCTCGCTCGGGACTTTGCTCTCGGGGCCAAGGCAAGAGGGCGTGCTTGCCCGCAGAGCCGAGAACACGCTGTTGGGCAGAGCTGCAACTGACCGCTGGAGTTCAGCTCTCGCCGGACGGCAGAAGGCGAAGAACGAAGCCGCTTGCGAGCGGCGCAGTGCAGCGAAGAGCTCTCCGAATTCGCCGCTAGCTCCACGGTCCTTCTCAGCTGCGAGTAGCAGCGCTCGCAGTACACAGAGCTTCGCAAGGCCCGAAGACCCGGAGGGAAGTATCGCGCACGAAAATGTGCCAGGACAGAGACGTGTTCTACGTTGTCCCCTCTCGTCGTCCAGTTTGTGCCTCTGCTGCTTCTGCTGTTAGGAATCGCTCCTTGAAAGGCGAGCGAGAGCGTCCTTCCGGGTGCATTGCACTGAGTCGAGTGCTCGCTCGGGACTTTGCTCTCGGGGCCAAGGCAAGAGGGCGTGCTTGCCCACAGAACTGAGAACACGCTGTTGGGCAGAGCTGCAACTGACCGCTGGAGTTCAGCTCTCGCCGGACGGCAGAAGGCGAAGAACGAAGCCGCTTGCCAGCGGCGCAGTGCAGCGAAGAGCACACGAGCAGTCAAAGAGCTCCTTCACTATCGCTTTCACTTCTCAGTGGTCTTTCTGCTTGGAAAAGCAGCACACAGCCGTTGCACGCCAGGGCCAAAGCTGCGGCACTGCCCCTCCTCACTCCTTCGCTGTACTGTACTCCATGCAGCTAGAGCGAAGCGAGAAGGACGCGAGGAAGAAAAAAGCGTACTTAAACTAGCCCCCTGGCAGCAGCCCTGAAAGGGCGCATAACACACGGCGTCTCGCTGCCCTCCGTTCTACATACTCGCAGCTCCCTCTGCCGACTTGCGAAAGTTGTTACCAGAGCAGAGGCGGCCAGATTGAAGAGGCAGTGCCTAGGTTCACCTTCTCCTTACTGCGCGTTAGCCACGTCCAGCTCCTCGCTGCACTCTGGATTTCCCTTCTCCGCGGCACTTACCGTGGTGCTGTGTGCAACTCGGCGCCTAGAAGCGACCGCCAATGCTTTCACAGCGGGCTGCAAGGGAACCAAGGAGCAGCACAAGCAGCAGTGCTTCAGCTTGCTCCTTCCGACTGCTAAGGGCACTTGGGAGGGCAAGCGAGAGTCAACCACCTTCCTCTCCTAGTAGCCTGTAACGTGGTGCACACAAGCACGGGACGAGTGCTGCTTCGTTCACCGCCCTCGCCCACGCCTGGCGCTGCTTTCACTTGCCGGCGGCCAGAAGCCGCTGCAAGGGCGCCACACAACCACAAGTGCGCCGGCAGCCAAGAGCTAGAGAACGCTGCTTCTGCCCAAGCCCGCCTAGGGCGTGCACCTTTGTTCTCAGAGCTCCGTGCAACAGTCTGCCTCTCTCGCAGTTCGAATGGAAAACGAAAGCTTTTCGCCTACCCCCTTCACAGAGATCCGTTGCCAGGACGAGAATGCCTTGTGGCCGGAGCTCCCCCCCGCCGCGAGGAAGCTGCTATTAGCACCGCGTTGCAGGGACACGTCTCGCTTCTTGACTACGTGCTCAGCGCTCTCCGAATTCGCCGCTAGCTCCACGGTCTTTCTCAGCTGCAAGTAGCAGCGCTCACAGTACATAGAGCTTCGCAAGGACCGAAGACCCGGAGGGAAGTATCGCACTCGAAAATGTGCCAGGATAGAGACGTTCTACACTGAGTAGAGACACAGACAGACAGAGAGTTCTACACTGCCCCTTCTCGTCGGCCATCTTGTGCTCTGCTGCCTCTGCTGTGACGAATAGGTCCTTGAAAGGCGAGCGACAGCGGCTCTCCAGGCACTGAAAAGAGTTCCCTAGGGACTTTTCGATGTAAAACTTTTTCCACCTCCAAAAATACATGGGTAAGTCCTAAAAGTTTTGGTTTTCTTAAGAATAGTTTCGCCCAAGTTTTGCTGTTCTAAACACCCATGGTTTCAGTCTTCACTTAACTGCTTGTTTCTGTCTTTTTGGCTAGTGGCAATCTAATTCTAAGGTAACTAGATGTGTTGGAAATCCATAAATTACATCTCAAGTTAGATGGGAAAATTGGCTCGGAAGAAAATGGAATTGAGAATTTGGAAAGAATCCAGAGTGAGCTGATGTCACAATCCGAGATTCCCTTGGGTTCCAAATCCTTTCATTTGTGTTTTTGTGGGCTTTTTGAAGGCGGTGTACAGTTGAAGCCATGATTTAGCTGCGGTGAGACCTGCTCTGCTGTAAAAGCATTATTTTCTCAGTGAGCATGGACAACAGTTAGAGTGTCGTCTTTTAAGATTCCCTGCACTCCACTTATGGTGGCAAAAGCAGTGCCTTGACTGTAATCATAAAAGTGATTACAGCTTCATTGCTTTGACATCATGTAGGATGCTTCCTCCATCTGCTGTGGTCAGCATTAAGTAACAGATTTCTCAGTTTCTAGGAAGAGTCTAGCAAACAATCACCTTGCTCCTTCTCTTGCATTTATTCATCACTGCTATGCTGCTATACAGACAGGTAGTCTGTTTATGATTCAACAATTCAATGGGACATCAAGTAAATAACAAAGCAAAACTAACTACCGAAAGCACTATAAGGGCCAGAGATTAGCTTGGATCAAAACAGGTATTCTCCTAGCATTGTTTACAAACGAGTCAGCATGTGAAACAGAAGGCACAATGTAGTTTGTGCCTTGTTTTGGGCATGCCCGGAAGAAGGAAATTCTGATTTCACATACGGGAAAAGAAATGTTGACATTTGAATGAGATTGTTCATACCCCAGTAAAGGTTGCTTTGAAAGGTTGTGGAAGTCCTGTTAGGAAACATGGCTTTACAAGTCCTTTCCACCAGGAGACAACAGCTGCAGAACATCTGGGTGTGCCAGGGTTGAGAGCACCAGCAAAGATCAAAGTGGAGAAGTTGGTGAACAATGGCAGTGGCCTGGCGGAGGGCAAGTGGGGTGCTGGCTGTGGGACCAGGGGAGTCCTGACTGATTTAGGAGGCGTGTGATGGTCTGTGCCAGCAAGCAGAATAGTGCTGTGGCCTTGGCACACTGCTAATACTGGAATTCAGTGGGGTCACTGGGCAGGCTGAGTGTGTGAGCTGCTGGAGGGACCCAGGTTGCCCACATGTAAACATCCAGTCTCACTCTTGCCAGCCACAGAAAGGAGCAGGATGTGGCTGCTGGCGATGCCTGTCACGTATATGTAGTGTATATGTGTGCTATCCCAGCCTGCTGGGAACGCTTCTTCTTTGGGACTGCTTGGGCTGAGGGAGAGAAAGCAGTGGTAGTTTCTGAGGTTTCGAGTTTGCTCGAGTTTCTCAGGCTGTTTCTGGAGCCACCCAGAGTTCTCTTCCTTGAAGCATTTCAAGTCCTGCTAATTTTCAAAATTCAAACAGACACAGCCCTAAGCTAGTTGATCTGACTTCAGAGCTATTCTTACGCTGAGCTGTTGGATGATCTGATCTCCTGAGATGTCTTCCATCTCAGTTTATGACCTGGTTCTTGTGAAAAGTAGGATCTTTTAGCCTGGAGAAGAGAGGTTTCTGGAGAGACAGTATTGTGGCCTTTGAATATGTAAAGAGGGTATAAGACAAATGGAGAAAGACTTTTTAGGAAAGTTTGCAGAGACAGGATAAGGGGCCATGCTTTCAAACTGAGACTAGGTTTAGATTGGCTAAAAGGAAAAACTTTTCTACAATGAAGCTGGTGAGACACTCAAACGGGTGTTCCAGAGAAGTTGTGGATGCCCCATCATTGAGAGTGCTCCTTATCAGTTTGGCTAGTCTTGAGCAATTTGATCTACTGTAAGATCTACCTGGCAAGGAAGTTGGACTACATGATCTTTAATCACAGACTGTTGTATGATTCCGTGGAAGACAGAATGCAGTAAAGTTCATATTTCAGATTTTGGCGCAGACATATTTATTTTTTCTCACTTTATGCATCATTGCAATGACAACTTGTTAGCTTCTGAAATGATTAGCTGAGATTGATTTCCTTCCTTAGTTTCATTTTCTCTGTTATTCCTTCACTCTTGGACTTTTTTTTTCACTAGATTCCCTCTTTCAGTAAACTGCCCTTAAGTATCACTTTGCTCCCCACCTGGCTTTTTTTTTTTTTTTCAATGACACCTTTTCACTGGTTCGTTTTGGGCCTTTGCTGCTTGAAGTCCAGCAGCCTCCTTGTCTGAGCATTACGGAGCTTTCTTTACAGCTTCATCACTATGCAAAAAGCCATAAATTACTGTGTTCCATCTCACATACCATCAAGTATCACACTAATATTCCCTCTGCTGAATAGCTGGTTGGTTTACATAGACCAGCCAAATACCAGGAAATCCAGATGGCAGCAAGAATCTTGTAGACTACTCCCGCTGTTCATTTAAATTCTGGAGAAGTCACGTGAGGTATCACATTCTCTTGAAAGAAGTGTCTATCATCTCGGACATTCTAGAATGGGCTATTAATATTGTCATGAGTTTCTGGCTAGACTTTTTAGTATGCAAATTCAAATTCAAATGATCTGAAATGATAGAACTTCAAGAAATTTTTTTTCCCAGAATCGAAGTATGATGGAGTTCCATAGGGAGAATCTTAATCTTAGTTATTCTATTCCATCTCACATCATGGCTGGGGGAAGGGAGAAGGGAGTATCTTTGGGGGACAATGGGTTCCGGTGTAGTCAGTAAGCTGGGCAGAGGAGCCATCAGGTATTTTCTGTTGTTGGGCGGGGGGGGGGGGGGGGGGGATTCGTGTGAACTCTTCCTTTCTTGTACCCTGCCACTAGTATTGTTGCTAAAATTGTTTGTTTTCTCATCCAAGTGACAAAATCAGCACACTTAATGAGGGATGAAGAGGGAGCAGCGACCTCAGAACAGGAGGAAGAAGAAGCAGAGCCTGCTGTCCTCCAGAAGAAAAAAACACTACCAGCCAATTTTGCATCATCTGTGAACTTCCTGGGCGTGTACTCTATGCCCTTGTCCAGAACACTGAGCAAGATATTAAACAGGACTGGGCCCAAGACTGAGCCTTGGGGACCAGCTGGATGAACTCTATTTCCCACCACTCTGTGGGCCTGGCCATCACCCAGTTTGTCACCCAGCAAACAGCCCACCCATGCAAACCATAAGCAGACAGTTTCTTCAGGAGAATGATGTGAGACTCATTGCAAAAAGGATCAGGGAGATGCCTAGGAAGAGTCTCAGGTGAATCCAGGAGACTATAGTGGAGGACTATTCAGTTTTCCAATCAATTTGCTTAAAAAACTCTACAAAACCGTAATAAACAAACAAACAAACAAACAAACAAACAAAAAAAGCAGACCAAACAAACACACAGAACCCCCCAACCAATAATCCCCAAAGAGACAAAAAAAGCCCCCAAAAAAGCCCACCAAAAAACCCACCCAAAACTGAAAAAAAACCCCAAACCCAACACAAAAAATCAGGGTGAAGGTTTTTAGTAACTTTAAAAATAACAAAACAAAACAAAACAAAAAAAACCCCAGAAAGTCACATTTCTAAAGGTGCTGTCCCAGCCTCTTCTCTCAGCAGGGAGGACATCCTGAAGTGGAGCCAGTTGGAAGAAAGCGGGACAGGGCAGCACCTGGGCCATTGTCTCAGGACGGCCCTGTGGCTGCCCCATTGCCAAAACCTGGACACATAAATCAAACACAGGTATGCACATGTGCTTAGACACAGCAAAAATTATATTTGTCTGAAAAGAATACTGGTCCATTTCTATCACTGGAAAGAGCATAATGCCTCGTCTCAGCTTTCTTTTCAGTCATTACAAATGTTTCGAAAATAAAGGAGTGCAGAAAATGGAAATATCCAAGATCAACATGAGGACCAGTAACAAAGATTCCATTTTTGAAACTGCATTGGGAATCCTCTGCAGAAATTGACTCAGAGCTCTAAGATTTACAAAAAAGACCAAGAGGACTGGAGTCAATACAACACAGTGTCTGGAGACTTCAGCTGGTTACCTTGATTTCTCAAATATGATGGAGAAAGCACCTTAGCAACTACAGCTGCCAGTTCTCTCAGGGCCCTGACATGCCTCTGGGTGGGTCCCATGGTCTTGCATGCTCAGGTTCCTCAAGTGGTCTGAAAGCTGACCTGATACTATGGGTTAGAATCAAGTCCACCAGTCCAATAACCTGAGAGATGTGGAAATAGTGACTGGCAGTAAAAATTGAGACCAACACTTGTTGAGTACCTCAGCCTTCTCCTTGTCTGTTGTCACTAGTCCTGTCTGGCTTATGGGGGTGGGGGGGGGGGGGGGGGGAATAGGGGAGGTGTGATAGGTTTCTTTTCATCTTCCTTTTCCCACTGAAATACCCGTAGGTGCCTTTATTATTCTTAGTTTTGGCATGCTTTTCCAAATTCAGCTTCAACTGAGCCTTAGCTATACTGATCCCATCCTCACACACTCATGTGTTACCACTGTATTTTTCCCATGATTTGTCTCGCTGTGTATTGTCTGCATATTACCTACTTGCATCACATCTATTAATTTTCAATAACCTTCTGGCTTTAACTTGTTTTCAAAAAAAACCCTTTTTGAACCTTTCCACCTCAGAAATTCACCTGGGAAACCCCAAATCCCCAAAATTCACCCCGAAGTCCCCCCTGGGACGCTCAGCACTCACCTGGCAACTCCCAAAAGCCCACAAATTCACCCCAAAATTCACGGGGGACCCCCAAATCCCAGGGCTTCACCCCAAAATCCCACCTGCAACCCCCAAAACCCCTCAAATCACCCCCAAGACCCAGTCCCCCCAACACCTCCCAAATTCACTCCAAAATGTCTCCAATCCCCCTCAAAACCCTCCCAGATACCCCCAAATCCACCAAATTCACTCCCAGACCCATCTGGGACTCCCAAAAATCACCAAAATTCCCCGGAAAATCCACCTGCATCCCCCCAAATTCATCCCAAAATTCTCCCACGACTTCCAAATGCTCACCTGGATACCCCAAAATCGACAGAATTCACCCCAAAATACGTCTGGCATTCCCAAAACTCACCTGAGAACCCTAAAATTCACACGTATACCCTAAAATTCACCAAATTCACCCCAAAATTCCCCTGAGATCCCTAGAATTCCACAAATTCCCCCTAAAATTCAACTGGGACTCCCCACATTCCACAAATTCACCCCAAACCTCGCTACCCGGGATCCCCCAAAATTCCACAAATTCTCCCCCAAAATCAACCTGGGACCCCTCAAAACTCACCTGGATCTCCCCAAATCCCCGCCCCGCCCCGCCCCCCCCAATTCACCTGGGCACTCCCAAATCCCCAGAATTCAACCCAAAATTCACCTGGGACCCCAAAAACCTCCAAATTCGCTCCAAAATGATTGGCAACTTTACACACTCCATTTTCCCACAAAAGGATCTAGAGCCCTGTGCGCTTCGTATACAAACTAAATGCAAAAAAACTTTCTATTCATTCTCAGCAAAAAGACTTCCTATTCCTCCTTCTTTTGGACAAAACTGCCTTCACTTTCAAACTTATTCTCTTGCTCACTTACCTGCATAATGCTTAGTCCCTGTTCTGCATGCTCATTTTCTTCACTTTTACAAGGAATCCTCTCCTCATCTTCTTCTTCCTCTGCTTCTTCCATTTCCTGTGCCAAGATCACCCGTTTCTCTGTTAGATTTCTTTCTCCAGCTGATTTTTTGACAACTGTCCCTATCTTCTGGCACCGCTCGCTCGAGAGAGGCGATTGTCCCGCTCTGCTCTGGGCTGGGACTGCGCTCTCTTCAAGCCCTGGGGGCAATTTTGGATGCCACAGCGTCAGAAAGACCTCAGGCTATTGGAGAAATGTCCAAAGGAGGGACACAGGGATAGCGAAGAGGCTGGAGGGAAAGCCATACAAAGAGTGGCTCAGGGCATTTGGTTCAGCTGCAGAGAGGACACTGAGCTCACACCTCACTTGGGACCTCTCAGCTCCTCCCAAGGGCAGCACAGGGACAGCTTTGCTCTCTGCTCTCTGCGACCAGGGACAGGAGCCAAGGGAATGCCAGGAGCTGTGTCAGGGGACGATTAGGCTGGCTATCAGGGAAAGGTTTTTTTCCTCAGAGGCTGGTCGGGCACTGAATAGGTTCTCCAGGCAATGGGCACAGCCCCAAGGCTGCCAGAGATCCAGGAGCGTTTGGCCAATGCTCTCAGGGATGCAGAGGGTGGGACTGTTGGAGTGTCTGTGCAGGGCCAGGAGTTGGACTTTGACGATCCCTAGGGGTCCCTTCCGACTCAGGAAACTCTTACCATTTTCCCCTCTTTCCTCTCCTTGCACAATGCTCTCAGCTTACTGTTCCACCGCATGCTCCACTTCTGAAACCTCCGCTACTTCTTTCCAGTTCAAGCACAGTTCTACTGGTTACAATCCAAAGATAGACAGATTGAAAAACAACCAAAAAGAAACACCTGTTTGGAATGTCGTGGTCTTATCTGCATCTCCAGCTATGAAGTCGATTGTGCCTTGCAAGTTCTAAAAGCAAAACAACAACAACAAAAAACACCCACCACACCGTTTTAACATAGGGATTTGCCTTCTTCTAAGAAATCCATATCCCTTCTCAAAATGGATCTATTTCAGGAAGAGATCATCTTGAATAGATCACTTACTACCTAAAGAACCTGGAACACTCAAATCCGTAATGATAAGCCTGTTACCTTGTCGTTTTCTGTTCCAAAGCCAAATGCATTTGCTCAAGTGCCGTTTGTAACAAGGACAGAGCTCAAAGTGTGGCTCTGAGAAATGTTTTGGTTTCCCTCTCCTATCTCCATCAAAAGCACTTTCTTCAATGGCTGAAACAATACTTGATACAGTCTGAATTTTAAAGGTCATGAAAATTTTCTCCAAAGTGAAAAATTAATATAGCAGTCAGGTTTGAAACCAACGGGAATTTTTGTTTTACCTGTTTGAAGATTCCCTTCACACTAAAATGCTGGCTGATGGATACCTAGAAGAAATCAATTCCCACAAAATGCTTCTGGGTAAGCCATTACGTCATCCATTACAATTTGCTTCAGTGTCCCGTTCCTGTCCAATTGAAGGTCCCTGTTTAAGAGATTCAAGTGCGGAGAGAAATAAAATTAAATATGACTACAGTGCCTTTAAATCTAAATCGAACTTCCTGATCAATCTCATAAAACCTTTAGGCTAAATGTTGCCATTGATCTGTTTCTACTGAACACAATCACGTCCTGGCTTGTTAGAGATTAGTTCATTACAAAGAAAGAAACGCAGAGAAGTTAAAATATTTCCAAAGAAGCATTTGACATCCTTCCTTTTGGATGGGGAACCACACCAACACTGCTTACATAAGAGGTCAAATGACTGTCTTCCATGTTAGTTCTGCACTGTGCTCAGCGGAGCCTTTCTGGTTTATTTGCCTTTGACTTGGACATAAAGCTGAGTCTTGATTCAAGAAAAATCAATATTCACACTTGTTTTCATTTACACGGACATTGGCTTGGTCTCCTAAACAAAGAGAATGATGGGGAATTTTTGTACGAGTTCAGATAGGTAACATTCTCTTTCCGCAACCTGGCATTGTATTTTCACTTGGTCTGTTACCTCTGGCTTTGTTTTAACGGCTCAAATTATTAGGAAGAGTATCAAACCTCCAGCTCTAACCACAGTCCCACTGCGAGGTGTGTGAAGGTATGTGCATCTGCCCCTCAGGTCCACACTGCTCTTCTAATGTGCCTCTGATCGAGCAGGTAGGAAAGACCTCCTGGGTGTGTGAACAGTGCTGCTTCCTCTACGGCTTCAGAGCTGCTGCTAAGATCTTCAGGAAGGAGAGCGGTATTGTACCCATTTTTAGATGGTTTTTAAAGTTGCCGGTGCTTGGCTGTCTTAAACGTCTGAGTTCCTAGAACTTTGAATGAGATCAAATCTATGAGTGAAGAGATGATGGTGCAGACCAACTTCTGATTCCGGTGATCCAAGAATCTGCACTACTACTTTTACCTTCTGAATAAGGCATGGATGTGACGGTATGCACAGTAATACTGATGTGCTATGGTTTTTGAATGATAGCAGTCTTCCTTTGTCCCATTCCTAAACCGTGGGCATTATTTGCCTTAACCTTGTTCAGTAGGGACATTATTCTATATTCTTACATGAAGTGAAAAGCACTCTTTTTCCATACCTTCACACAACAGCATTAAAACAAGGCCTAAGTAGTACAACCAATGTTCAAAGATGCTCTACCTTTTAAGTTTACAAAACATACCAAATTCATACCTTGTTCTAAGTTGATCTCAAGAAGAAAGGGTGTTCTCCAAATACTCCTTCAGCTCTTCCTCACAGCTCACCGTTTGCCTTTTTTCTAAGATTGTATCCAGATCACTTTCATCATCTAAGGCCACATAAAAAAGCTAGTAAAAATGGTTTCGTAGATACTAAAATCTCCCCAGCTCTTTAGGATTCAAGGAAGTTAATTATGCACATATCTTCTACACCCAGAAGAGAAAGCTACCTCAGCAAAACTCATCGCCTATGAAAATCTTCCTAGATAATGAACACCTCTGACACTGCCACCCCAAGTTGGTGTTCTGAAACAATGAGAACCTCACATCCAATCAGACTCTAGACCTGCACAAGATCTCGTCATAGCAACTTGCAGCCACTTTCTACAGAAAGCAGCAGTGATCTCTATCGCTGTTGCCATACCAACAATAAGACAGGACTGTCCATTCAGCGTGAATCAAGCAGTTAGCAAAAATGCACCTGACAGAATGAAACTGAAGAGGAGAAATTCCCATCTAAAAGTCAAAGATTACATTTTTAATTTTATAGCAGGTATTTTGAATTTCAGAGGGCTCTTTGCATTAAGAAGTCCTGTCTTTATAGCACACCCTTGTTTTTATGTTTCTACCTGGATTATGGCCATTTAGCCGTCTCCTTCAAATCACTCCAAAGAAAAACATTCAAGTGAACAAGTTCTTTCTAAACTGCTGGAAGGTGAAATGAATGAGTAAGAGGATATGTAACATGATAAAAGGCTGCCTGGAATTTTACGACTGGTATCCAACATGGCGTCTTCTATCTGGAGAGTAAAAAAAAATCAGTCTCCAAGTAAACTGGTAAGAATGCGGATTCTCAAAACTTCTGTTTATTCTGGCACCATAAAGCACCAAATCACATTCTATAATTTATCCCTTTAGAAACAACTGCCCGACTTTTTTTATGTATAGAAAAGATTGGAAGACATTTGGGAGATCATTTCCAGCTCTTCCTGAAGTCTGATCTTAAGCAGACTGGGCCATACGTCATTCATCGCTATCCTATGTATTTCAGATAGAAATGATCATAAAAATACAATCTATTTCTATTACAAATAATAAACACAAGAATTATGAACACTTCCACATGAAACTCTTCCACACCAAACTGTTTCTCTGGAGTGTTTTGTCACACTATGGACCTCTTTCTAAGGTGACATCAATAGCCTACCACGCAGAAGGCATTGCAGGTGGGAGCACAGGAAGAACAGACTAATCCCAAGGAGTGATGAAGATATATGTCATCAAATAAAAGAAACGTACATCCACGTGCTCCACTTCTTCTTCAAACCTACATTTTCGTTTCTCAGTCATCTGAAGCATGTTGGAGTGCACAACTTCAGCATCTTCTGCTGTGCAAATGTTCACATCCAACAGGGTCATCTGAAGGAAAAGAAGAACAAATTATTGACATGCACAGAAGAAATACTGTGTGGCTTTCAGAGAGCCTGGCTAAACGTAGTGTTTCTTTTCTTGTGATGGACAGAGATAGATTCAGCCTCCCACATGCCATATTAGATTACTAAACAATACCATCTGGTTGGACACAAAGGGAGAAATTGAGGCAGAGGTGGAATTTCTTTCCCAAGATAAGACAGATTTAGCACAAGGGCTGAGGCTCCTTGCATCTTCCACATTCATGTAGGACAGCACTCCCTTCATTACTGGCATTTGTTACGGCTTTTCCACATTTCAAGCACAAATACCGACTACTACTGTGAAACCAAACGGATGGCTTACTTTTTGAACAGAGTAAGGAGGAGGTTAAAAAGGAATTCCACTTGTTATCTCACTGTCTGGTGCATCCTCAGACGCACTTTACTCTTAATGACACATTGGACCACGGCTATCACAGCCAAAAGCTGTGGCACTCAACTTGCACATCTGCCCTTTCTCCTGACATTTGCCCTCGACCAGCTCATACTGGATGCTCATTTTCTCCACGCACTCCACATTAGGGCTGTCTGAATGATACGGAACAGACCACAGTCAAAATTCCCATCTTTCACAGTGCAGTGTGACATGGAAACATGACAGAGGCCATGTGCTGAATCTCAGCACACGGAACAGATGCCAGCAGTGCCTACAGACACCAGACATTACCAGCCAAAGAAATCAAGACATTTTCATACACAGCTGTTTATCATTACGCTTCAAAGTAGCAAGGTACTTAACAATCGCTACCAACTTCTTTGCTACCATACAGGCTACAAACATCCCAACTGGATGTGCTCTGGAGCAAGAGAAGGCAGACACAGAGCGGGAAGGCATGCTGCAAGGACACAGAGAAAGGAAGTATCTCCAATACTTCCCCTCTTCTTCTCATACTTCCCCTCTTCTTCTCCAGGAGTTAAAAAGGAGTATTTTTGTATGACTGAGAAGGGATCCACGTCAAAATTAACATTTGATTTCCCCCAGATTCATTCTAACCGAGCCAGTTCCTGCTAGATCTCCCCATGCACAGGTGTTTGTACTGGCCAAAGGAAAGCCATGCCACAGGCAGCTTCTTTGGCTCTTACTGCCACCTCCAAGCAACTGAGAAGGTATGTGGCAACACACGGAACAAAGAATAGAGCAAACATGCACTCTCAAAGCAACCGTCTGCCTCATCGTTGCCCAGGAGAAAAGAAAATATTGCTTGAATTCCAGACTGTTCTTAGGATTTCCCGACCTACCTAGACTTTTGTTTCAATTCTCCAGAGTTCTGCACCATTCGTTTCCATCAGATTTGGCACGTGTTGGAGGCAACAGGGTGCTATCAAAGCAGGAAACAAGAGTCAGGTATCCTAAAATACAAACCAGTCAGTACTTCAAATATAAAATTATGAATCCGAATATCCATACTACTGGGCGTTCTTTTATTTACAGCCATCTTGGCAATGAAAATAAACCTGAGATTGTTGTTGTTCAAGGCCAACTGTTTACTGCCCGATAAGGAACTAACTGTCATCTACCTGGTTCCTACATCCACCGTAAAAAACCTCCCTGTAAAGATCGTAATGCATTGCACCCACACCAATGTGTCTTGTGTTCAGGATGGATATTCAAACGTAGCAACGTTAGATTTCTATCCAGACTCCTCTCTTCATTTATTCCGCAAATAAAATCCCACGCCATGGAGAAAAAAATGCCTTGACAAAAACACCAAGTTCTAGCTCTCCACCCCTCTTTGCCCATTTCTGCTATGTTTCGAGATTTACTTCTGCATTCCTCCATTTTTAGAGCCTGATCGCCACCTATTAAGTGTAGCTGGGGCACTGAAAATCAAGAATGCATTTTTTCCATTCAAAAGAGCTGTACAGAAATAGATGTAGACCCTGCCTTACTGCTGCATTTAGCAATCACACATTGACAGGAAGCAAAGTGCATTTTGTAGCCAAGTCCTTCATTAACTCCAGCAACAATTGTTTTCCTTTATGCTATACCCTCTTTTGCCATACCCGATATATTGCAAAACCTTCAGTCTCTCTTCACTGAGTACCATCTGCTCCTTTATCAACTTTTCCATTTCCATATTCACAGTTGGGGGATTCTGTATTTCTTCACTTGCCATAAATTCTCTGCAGGATGGAAAGTAGATATGTAGAATGGAATCACATGATATATGTGATATCATACGTGGTATCACGTAGAAAGAAAAAATGATCAAGTATTACTTTAACAGAAACCAAAAGTGAACACTAGCCTCTTGGTGTTGCTCATTGTCCAAAAGAAGACTGCCAAATTTCTGACCTGAAACTCTGAACTCCACACTTCTTTTGCATGAGCTTCCAGTCCCTTGCCATTTCAGTTGATGCCATTTTTCTTTCTCAAGCTCTGATTTCATTCGATTCAAGAGTAGCTTGGCAGTTGCCCTCTCATTATCCAGCAGTGCTCCGTTTATATTCTGTGTATTAAAAAACAAAACCAGAAGTAGAAGCAGCATACAACATGCAAAAACAAACCAAAAATTGTCTCTTCTACAGAAAATGAGGGGAGAAAAGAACACAAATGATAACCAATACCCCGTCAAGTAGAAATTTCTTCTATATTTCAGTGATTGATAGGCAGAAAAAATGAATTTCATCTGGGGAAAGAAAGACATTCTAGGAATATTCAGACTGCTATCTTGCCCCAGGTAAAACATTTACCATGGCCTTAGCGTTAATGAGCTTGTGAACATCAGCTGCCAAGAGGAAGGACATTTCCTCCAGTTTCACACAATACTTGGTCAGTACATCTGCTATCTGTGCAATCAAAGAATACAGAAAAGCAACAACAATGAAAAGTAGAACTCAAATATCAATTTCCCAAGTTAAAAATCTACATGAACAAGACAATTTTTCCATTCAAGTGAATTCGATTTAATTAATTCATTAACTACATAAGTAGCATTCTCACGTTCAAGAGTAGAATTCAAAGAATCGACGTTGCTTCTTCTGAGACATTGAAGCCTGAGTAGATCCCAACTTCAAATCTAGTAGGACGGCATGAAAGCAATACCTGCTACATTTAGTACATGTAAACTACAAAGAACATCTAGAACAGCTCTAAAAGATGCACAAACCCATGAACTTTGAAGGAGACGCTAGCAAGAAATGTGGAAATAGGCTTTATCTGCCCAGTGCTTTTCCCAAAAGCACGGGCACTCCTTGGCGTCAGTGAGAGTCTCTGTCTCATTACTCAGCAGCTGGCTTAGGGTAAAAAAGGATGCATGCAATCACTTCATTCCTGTTCATGACATAAACTTACTGCATCATCATGGAAGCCATTTACTTGGAAATATAGCCTAAAAAATAGGTGTCAGACTGGGTACATATCTAGATTGCTATGAGCAAAACCAATTTCTTTTTAACAGGAAAGCCATACAATATGCCTGCCATGGCAAATATTAGTCTACTAGCCCTGCACTTCAACGGGCAGTGAGCAGTTCATGACACCAAGTTTACGTTTGGCAAGGAGACAGTCTATTTATTACAAGCCCCTAGTTCTAGAACCAAGAATTCAGGAGTTGCTCATTCCCAATGAAAATCTGTCCATTTCATACCTTTGGGGTTTTATGCTTCTGTTCTTTACCTGTCTTGAGTGTGGCTTTCTTGTGAAGTCACTGATGGGTGTTTTTCCAACACATTTCTGCTGATTACACGGTAATTGCGTGGCATCAGCAGACATCTCTGAATGCCTCTTGAAAGTATGCTTTTTACTCTTCCTAGAGGACCTTGTCTTCTTCTTTCCTTCACCCAAAAGGTGGGCTAAGTGAGCCTTCAAAGAACCATCATCTCAACAATTAGAATTCTTTCAAACCTACTGAATGGAGAACAGCGACAAAAAAATTTTAAAAAGACTAGTACGCGAAAGACAACAGAAGAGAAAGGTAAAATAATGAATCCTACATGCCACGTGCATAACTCTCTTCATTCAAGGCTATTTTCAAAATGAGAAAAAAAAAAAAAAAAAAATCATCTTTTCCTCAGAGAGGAAAAGTGAAGTAACTGGATTGTGTTGCCTTGCCTACAGTTACCAGAAAAGTCAACAGCTGAGTTGAAAACTCCTGAAGCTGGCTAACTACACCTCTAAATGTTTTACTACTGTGTTATGATTCTGTCTTCAGTTAATAGAACCCGATATACAACAAAGAGATGGGAGCACATGGAGATGCATTGGAGAGCCTACGCTGGAGGTAACACATTCATTTTTTACTCAAACAAATCCAAATTAGAAATGTTGAAAATTACCTGGGGCCATTTCAACAGCCAGCAAACTGACTAACACAACCAATCTTTGGCTTCTATTCAATCCTTTGCTTGTTTTACCTGGACCTTGAAGATCTGTCTGCAGCCTTCCTCTCTGCAAATATATCACACTCGTCCTATTGAGAACCCATGGCTCATCACAGCTGCTTCGCCACGCCTGCTTCCAGAAGAACCGGCAACTACAAGCTGGGAGCCAAGAGATACAACACTTCACTTGGAAAAGGGCCTTCCATGAATCCTAGAATCCCAGAATGGTTTGGACTGGAAGCGACCTTAGAGACAAATTATCTTCTTCCCACATCCTGACACGGGCAGGGACACTTTTCCACTAGTCCAGGTTGCTCCATGTCCGCTCCAGCCTGGCCCTGGACGCTTCCTGCCATGGGGCTCCTACACAGCCTCTTTGAGCAACATGTGCCTCAGCACCCACCCAAGGAAGAATTCCTTTCCAATATCCCATCTATCCCAGCCCTCTGGCAGTTTGAAGCTATTCCCCCTTGTCCTGCGAGTCCAGACCCTTTTCCAAAGTCCCTCCCCAGCTATCTTGGAGCCCCAGCAGGCACTGCAAGGGGCTCGAAGATCTCCCTGGAGCCTTCTGTTCTCCAGATTGGACACCCTCAGCTCTCCCAGTCTGTCCTAGAGCAAAGAAGCTCCACCTTTCAAAGCACCTTAGACGCCTCCTACCGCCCAAACTCGATGGCAACGCTGGCCTTCCGGGCCCTACGGATATCGCTTCCGGTGTCGCTCGGAGTCACTCCCGGCTCTCTTCCCGCCCCCCATGGGGCCCTCAGGCGATGCCGCTCCTACGCCACTTCTGCCGCTGTCAGACCAACGGGGGGGCGGGGGGCCAGCCCAGACTCATCCACAATCCACACTGTCCTCGGCGGCTGCTGCGGGCTCATGGCGGCCCACACACCCGGAAGCAGAGCTCCGAACACAGAGGATCATAGCCCCACATTTGTGTTCGTCTCTGCACAAGGCAGGCCAGTCTTGCCATGCCCGGACTTTTCAGTTCAGCACGAGAATGAGAATACACCTGCGCCATGGGGGAGGAAACCTCTAAAGACTCCCTCATACGTGGTCGCTCAACTTAATGCCTAGGCACTTGCCATTCCTAAGGCTACACTAAAGCCTTTTTTACCTTGCGGGTAAGAAATGCCGTTGTTCTCGTGTGCAGCTAAAGGCGCAGCACAGGCAGGCCGGGGCAAAAGCTGGGGCAGAGCCCTTCCTCACACCTTCGCTGTGCTGTACTCCATGCAGCTAGAGCGAAGCGAGAAGGACGCGAGGAAGAAAAAGGCGTTCTTAAAGTAGCACCCTGGCAGCAGCCCTGAAAAGGCGCATAACACACGGCGTCTCGCTGCCCTCCGTTCTACATACTCGCGGCTCCCTCTGCCGACTTGCAAAAGTTGCTACCAGAGCAGAGGCGGCCAGATTGAAGAGGCAGTGCCTAGGTTCACCTTCTCCTTACTGCACGTAAGCCACGTCCAGCTCCTCGCTGCACTCTGGATTTCCCTTCTCCGCGGCACTTACCGTGGTGCTGTGTGCAACTCGGCGCCTAGAAGCGACCGCCAATGCTTTCAAAGCGGGCTGCAAGGGAACCAAGGAGCAGCACAAGCAGCAGTGCTTCAGCTTGCTCCTTCCGACTGCTAAGGGCACTTGGGAGGGCAAGCGAGAGTCAACCACCTTCCTCTCCTAGTAGCCTGTAACGTGGTGCACACAAGCACGGGACGAGTGCTGCTTCGTTCACCGCCCTCGCCCACGCCTGGCGCTGCTTTCACTTGCCGGCGGCCAGAAGCCGCTGCAGGGGCGCCACACAACCACAAGTGCGCCGGCAGCCAAGAGCTAGAGAACGCTGCTTCTGCCCAAGCCCGCCTAGGGCGTGCACCTTTGTTCTCAGAGCTCCGTGCAACAGTCTGCCTCTCTCGCAGTTCGAATGGAAAACGAAAGCTTTTCGCCTACGCCCTTCACAGAGATCCGTTGCCAGGACGAGAATGCCTTGTGGCCGGAGCTCGCCCCCGCCGCGAGGAAGCTGCTATTAGCACCGCGTTGCAGGGACACGTCTCGCTTCTTGACTACGTGCTCAGCGCTCTCCGAATTCGCCGCTAGCTCCACGGTCTTTCTCAGCTGCAAGTAGCAGCGCTCACAGTACATAGAGCTTCGCAAGGACCGAAGACCCGGAGGGAAGTATCGCACTCGAAAATGTGCCAGGATAGAGACGTTCTACACTGAGTAGAGACACAGACAGACAGAGAGTTCTACACTGCCCCTTCTCGTCGGCCATCTTGTGCTCTGCTGCCTCTGCTGTGACGAATAGGTCCTTGAAAGGCGAGCGACAGCGGCTCTCCAGGCACTGAAAAGAGTTCCCTAGGGACTTTTCGATGTAAAACTTTTTCCACCTCCAAAAATACATGGGTAAGTCCTAAAAGTTTTGGTTTTCTTAAGAATAGTTTCGCCCAAGTTTTGCTGTTCTAAACACCCATGGTTTCAGTCTTCACTTAACTGCTTGTTTCTGTCTTTTTGGCTAGTGGCAATCTAATTCTAAGGTAACTAGATGTGTTGGAAATCCATAAATTACATCTCAAGTTAGATGGGAAAATTGGCTCGGAAGAAAATGGAATTGAGAATTTGGAAAGAATCCAGAGTGAGCTGATGTCACAATCCGAGATTCCCTTGGGTTCCAAATCCTTTCATTTGTGTTTTTGTGGGCTTTTTGAAGGCGGTGTACAGTTGAAGCCATGATTTAGCTGCGGTGAGACCTGCTCTGCTGTAAAAGCATTATTTTCTCAGTGAGCATGGACAACAGTTAGAGTGTCGTCTTTTAAGATTCCCTGCACTCCACTTATGGTGGCAAAAGCAGTGCCTTGACTGTAATCATAAAAGTGATTACAGCTTCATTGCTTTGACATCATGTAGGATGCTTCCTCCATCTGCTGTGGTCAGCATTAAGTAACAGATTTCTCAGTTTCTAGGAAGAGTCTAGCAAACAATCACCTTGCTCCTTCTCTTGCATTTATTCATCACTGCTATGCTGCTATACAGACAGGTAGTCTGTTTATGATTCAACAATTCAATGGGACATCAAGTAAATAACAAAGCAAAACTAACTACCGAAAGCACTATAAGGGCCAGAGATTAGCTTGGATCAAAACAGGTATTCTCCTAGCATTGTTTACAAACGAGTCAGCATGTGAAACAGAAGGCACAATGTAGTTTGTGCCTTGTTTTGGGCATGCCCGGAAGAAGGAAATTCTGATTTCACATACGGGAAAAGAAATGTTGACATTTGAATGAGATTGTTCATACCCCAGTAAAGGTTGCTTTGAAAGGTTGTGGAAGTCCTGTTAGGAAACATGGCTTTACAAGTCCTTTCCACCAGGAGACAACAGCTGCAGAACATCTGGGTGTGCCAGTGTTGAGAGCACCAGCAAAGATCAAAGTGGAGAAGTTGGTGAACAATGGCAGTGGCCTGGCGGAGGGCAAGTGGGGTGCTGGCTGTGGGACCAGGGGAGTCCTGACTGATTTAGGAGGCGTGTGATGGTCTGTGCCAGCAAGCAGAATAGTGCTGTGGCCTTGGCACACTGCTAATACTGGAATTCAGTGGGGTCACTGGGCAGGCTGAGTGTGTGAGCTGCTGGAGGGACCCAGGTTGCCCACATGTAAACATCCAGTCTCACTCTTGCCAGCCACAGAAAGGAGCAGGATGTGGCTGCTGGCGATGCCTGTCACGTATATGTAGTGTATATGTGTGCTATCCCAGCCTGCTGGGAACACTTCTTCTTTGGGACTGCTTGGGCTGAGGGAGAGAAAGCAGTGGTAGTTTCTGAGGTTTCGAGTTTGCTCGAGTTTCTCAGGCTGTTTCTGGAGCCACCCCGAGTTCTCTTCCTTGAAGCATTTCAAGTCCTGCTAATTTTCAAAATTCAAACAGACACAGCCCTAAGCTAGTTGATCTGACTTCAGAGCTATTCTTACGCTGAGCTGTTGGATGATCTGATCTCCTGAGATGTCTTCCATCTCAGTTTATGACCTGGTTCTTGTGAAAAGTAGGATCTTTTAGCCTGGAGAAGAGAGGTTTCTGGAGAGACAGTATTGTGGCCTTTGAATATGTAAAGAGGGTATAAGACAAATGGAGAAAGACTTTTTAGGAAAGTTTGCAGAGACAGGATAAGGGGCCATGCTTTCAAACTGAGACTAGGTTTAGATTGGCTAAAAGGAAAAACTTTTCTACAATGAAGCTGGTGAGACACTCAAACGGGTGTTCCAGAGAAGTTGTGGATGCCCCATCATTGAGAGTGCTCCTTATCAGTTTGGCTAGTCTTGAGCAATTTGATCTACTGTAAGATCTACCTGGCAAGGAAGTTGGACTACATGATCTTTAAATCACAGACTGTTGTATGATTCCGTGGAAGACAGAATGCAGTAAAGTTCATATTTCAGATTTTGGCGCAGACATATTTATTTTTTCTCACTTTATGCATCATTGCAATGACAACTTGTTAGCTTCTGAAATGATTAGCTGAGATTGATTTCCTTCCTTAGTTTCATTTTCTCTGTTATTCCTTCACTCTTGGACTTTTTTTTTCACTAGATTCCCTCTTTCAGTAAACTGCCCTTAAGTATCACTTTGCTCCCCACCTGGCTTTTTTTTTTTTTTTCAATGACACCTTTTCACTGGTTCGTTTTGGGCCTTTGCTGCTTGAAGTCCAGCAGCCTCCTTGTCTGAGCATTACGGAGCTTTCTTTACAGCTTCATCACTATGCAAAAAGCCATAAATTACTGTGTTCCATCTCACATACCATCAAGTATCACACTAATATTCCCTCTGCTGAATAGCTGGTTGGTTTACATAGACCAGCCAAATACCAGGAAATCCAGATGGCAGCAAGAATCTTGTAGACTACTCCCGCTGTTCATTTAAATTCTGGAGAAGTCACGTGAGGTATCACATTCTCTTGAAAGAAGTGTCTATCATCTCGGACATTCTAGAATGGGCTATTAATATTGTCATGAGTTTCTGGCTAGACTTTTTAGTATGCAAATTCAAATTCAAATGATCTGAAATGATAGAACTTTTTTTTCCCAGAATCGAAGTATGATGGAGTTCCATAGGGAGAATCTTAATCTTAGTTATTCTATTCCATCTCACATCATGGCTGGGGGAAGGGAGAAGGGAGTATCTTTGGGGGACAATGGGTTCCGGTGTAGTCAGTAAGCTGGGCAGAGGAGCCATCAGGTATTTTCTGTTGTTGGGCGGGGGGGGGGGGGGGGGATTCGTGTGAACTCTTCCTTTCTTGTACCCTGCCACTAGTATTGTTGCTAAAATTGTTTGTTTTCTCATCCAAGTGACAAAATCAGCACACTTAATGAGGGATGAAGAGGGAGCAGCGACCTCAGAACAGGAGGAAGAAGAAGCAGAGCCTGCTGTCCTCCAGAAGAAAAAAACACTACCAGCCAACTTTGCATCATCTGTGAACTTCCTGGGCGTGTACTCTATCACTTTGTCCAGATCACTGAGCAAGATATTAAACAGGACTGGGCCCAAGACTGAGCCTTGGGGACCAGCTGGATGAACTCTATTTCCCACCACTCTGTGGGCCTGGCCATCACCCAGTTTGTCACCCAGCAAACAGCCCACCCATGCAAACCATAAGCAGACAGTTTCTTCAGGAGAATAATGTGAGACTCATTGCAAAAAGGATCAGGGAGATGCCTAGGAAGAGTCTCAGGTGAATCCAGGAGACTATAGTGGAGGAAGGACGCGAGGAAGAAGAAGGCGTTCTTAAAGTAGCACCCTGGCAGCAGCCCTGAAAGGGCGCATAACACACGGCGTCTCGCTGCCCTCCGTTCTACATACTCGCAGCTCCCTCTGCCGACTTGCAAAAGTTGCTACCAGAGCAGAGGCGGCCAGATTGAAGAGGCAGTGCCTAGGTTCACCTTCTCCTTACTGCACGTAAGCCACGTCCAGCTCCTCGCTGCACTCTGGATTTCCCTTCTCCGCGGCACTTACAGTGGTGCTGTGTGCAACTCGGCGCCTAGAAGCGACCGCCAATGCTTTCACAGCGGGCTGCAAGGGAACCAAGGAGCAGCACAAGCAGCAGTGCTTCAGCTTGCTCCTTCCGACTGCTAAGGGCACTTGGGAAGGCAAGCGAGAGTCAACCACCTTCCTCTCCTAGTAGCCTGTAACGTGGTGCACACAAGCACGGGACTAGTGCCGCTTCGTTCACCGCCCTCGCCCAAGCGTGGAGCCGCTTTCACTGGCCGGCGGCCAGAAGCCGCTGCAAGGGCGCCACACAACCACAAGTGCGCCGGCAGCCAAGAGCTAGAGAACGCTGCTTCTGCCCAAGTCCGCCTAGGGCGTGCACCTTTGTTCTCAGAGCTCCGTGCAACAGTCTGCCTCTCTCGCAGTTCGAATGGAAAACGAAAGCTTTTCGCCTACCCCCTTCACAGAGATCCGTTGCCAGGACGAGAATGTCTTGTGGCCGGAGCTCGCCCCCGCCGCGAGGAAGCTGCTATTAGGACCGCGTTGCAGGGACACGTCTCGCTTCTTGACTACGTGCTCAGCGCTCTCCGAATTCGCCGCTAGCTCCACGGTCCTTCTCAGCTGCGAGTAGCAGCGCTCGCAGTACACAGAGCTTCGCAAGGCCCGAAGACCCGGAGGGAAGTATCGCACACGAAAATGTGCCAGGACAGAGACGTGTTCTACGTTGTCCCTTCTCGTCGTGCAGTTTGTGCCTCTGCTGCTTCTGCTGTTAGGAATCGCTCCTTGAAAGGCGAGCGAGAGCGTCCTTCCGGGTGCATTGCACTGAGTCGAGTGCTCGCTCGGGACTTTGCACTCGGGGCCAAGGCAAGAGGGCGTGCTTGCCCGCAGAACTGAGAACACGCTGTTGGGCAGAGCTGCAACTGACCGCTGGAGTTCAGCTCTCGCCGGACGGCAGAAGGCGAAGAACGAAGCCGCTTGCGAGCGGCGCAGTGCAGCGAAGAGCTCTCCGAATTCGCCGCTAGCTCCACGGTCCTTCTCAGCTGCGAGTAGCAGCGCTCGCAGTACACAGAGCTTCGCAAGGCCCGAAGAGCCGGAGGGAAGTATCGCACACGCAAATGTGCCAGGACAGAGACGTGTTCTACGTTGTCCCCTCTCGTCGTGCAGTTTGTGCCTCTGCTGCTTCTGCTGTTAGGAATCGCTCCTTGAAAGGCGAGCGAGAGCGTCCTTCCGGGTGCATTGCACTGAGTCGAGTGCTCGCTCGGGACTTTGCTCTCGGGGCCAAGGCAAGAGGGCGTGCTTGCCCGCAGAACTGAGAACACGCTGTTGGGCAGAGCTGCAACTGACCGCTGGAGTTCAGCTCTCGCCGGACGGCAGAAGGCGAAGAACGAAGCCGCTTGCGAGCGGCGCAGTGCAGCGAAGAGCTCTCCGAATTCGCCGCTAGCTCCACGGTCCTTCTCAGCTGCGAGTAGCAGCGCTCGCAGTACACAGAGCTTCGCAAGGCCCGAAGAGCCGGAGGGAAGTATCGCACACGAAAATGTGCCAGGACAGAGACGTGTTCTACGTTGTCCCCTCTCGTCGTGCAGTTTGTGCCTCTGCTGCTTCTGCTGTTAGGAATCGCTCCTTGAAAGGCGAGCGAGAGCGTCCTTCCGGGTGCATTGCACTGAGTCGAGTGCTCGCTCGGGACTTTGCTCTCGGGGCCAAGGCAAGAGGGCGTGCTTGCCCGCAGAACTGAGAACACGCTGTTGGGCAGAGCTGCAACTGACCGCTGGAGTTCAGCTCTCGCCGGACGGCAGAAGGCGAAGAACGAAGCCGCTTGCGAGCGGCGCAGTGCAGCGAAGAGCTCTCCGAATTCGCCGCTAGCTCCACGGTCCTTCTCAGCTGCGAGTAGCAGCGCTCGCAGTACACAGAGCTTCGCAAGGCCCGAAGAGCCGGAGGGAAGTATCGCACACGCAAATGTGCCAGGACAGAGACGTGTTCTACGTTGTCCCTTCTCGTCGTGCAGTTTGTGCCTCTGCTGCTTCTGCTGTTAGGAATCGCTCCTTGAAAGGCGAGCGAGAGCGTCCTTCCGGGTGCATTGCACTGAGTCGAGTGCTCGCTCGGGACTTTGCTCTCGGGGCCAAGGCAAGAGGGCGTGCTTGCCCGCAGAACTGAGAACACGCTGTTGGGCAGAGCTGCAACTGACCGCTGGAGTTCAGCTCTCGCCGGACGGCAGAAGGCGAAGAACGAAGCCGCTTGCGAGCGGCGCAGTGCAGCGAAGAGCTCTCCGAATTCGCCGCTAGCTCCACGGTCCTTCTCAGCTGCGAGTAGCAGCGCTCGCAGTACACAGAGCTTCGCAAGGCCCGAAGAGCCGGAGGGAAGTATCGCACACGAAAATGTGCCAGGACAGAGACGTGTTCTACGTTGTCCCCTCTCGTCGTGCAGTTTGTGCCTCTGCTGCTTCTGCTGTTAGGAATCGCTCCTTGAAAGGCGAGCGAGAGCGTCCTTCCGGGTGCATTGCACTGAGTCGAGTGCTCGCTCGGGACTTTGCTCTCGGGGCCAAGGCAAGAGGGCGTGCTTGCCCGCAGAACTGAGAACACGCTGTTGGGCAGAGCTGCAACTGACCGCTGGAGTTCAGCTCTCGCCGGACGGCAGAAGGCGAAGAACGAAGCCGCTTGCGAGCGGCGCAGTGCAGCGAAGAGCTCTCCGAATTCGCCGCTAGCTCCACGGTCCTTCTCAGCTGCGAGTAGCAGCGCTCGCAGTACACAGAGCTTCGCAAGGCCCGAAGAGCCGGAGGGAAGTATCGCACACGCAAATGTGCCAGGACAGAGACGTGTTCTACGTTGTCCCCTCTCGTGGTGCAGTTTGTGCCTCTGCTGCTTCTGCTGTTAGGAATCGCTCCTTGAAAGACGAGCGAGAGCGTCCTTCCGGGTGCATTGCACTGAGTCGAGTGCTCGCTCGGGACTTTGCTCTCGGGGCCAAGGCAAGAGGGCGTGCTTGCCCGCAGAACTGAGAACACGCTGTTGGGCAGAGGTGCAACTGACCGCTGGAGTTCAGCTCTCGCCGGACGGCAGAAGGCGAAGAACGAAGCCGCTTGCGAGCGGCGCAGTGCAGCGAAGAGCTCTCCGAATTCGCCGCTAGCTCCACGGTCCTTCTCAGCTGCGAGTAGCAGCGCTCGCAGTACACAGAGCTTCGCAAGGCCCGAAGAGCCGGAGGGAAGTATCGCACACGAAAATGTGCCAGGACAGAGACGTGTTCTACGTTGTCCCCTCTCGTCGTGCAGTTTGTGCCTCTGCTGCTTCTGCTGTTAGGAATCGCTCCTTGAAAGGCGAGCGAGAGCGTCCTTCCGGGTGCATTGCACTGAGTCGAGTGCTCGCTCGGGACTTTGCTCTCGGGGCCAAGGCAAGAGGGCGTGCTTGCCCGCAGAACTGAGAACACGCTGTTGGGCAGAGCTGCAACTGACCGCTGGAGTTCAGCTCTCGCCGGACGGCAGAAGGCGAAGAACGAAGCCGCTTGCGAGCGGCGCAGTGCAGCGAAGAGCTCTCCGAATTCGCCGCTAGCTCCACGGTCCTTCTCAGCTGCGAGTAGCAGCGCTCGCAGTACACAGAGCTTCGCAAGGCCCGAAGAGCCGGAGGGAAGTATCGCACACGCAAATGTGCCAGGACAGAGACGTGTTCTACGTTGTCCCTTCTCGTCGTGCAGTTTGTGCCTCTGCTGCTTCTGCTGTTAGGAATCGCTCCTTGAAAGGCGAGCGAGAGCGTCCTTCCGGGTGCATTGCACTGAGTCGAGTGCTCGCTCGGGACTTTGCACTCGGGGCCAAGGCAAGAGGGCGTGCTTGCCCGCAGAACTGAGAACACGCTGTTGGGCAGAGCTGCAACTGACCGCTGGAGTTCAGCTCTCGCCGGACGGCAGAAGGCGAAGAACGAAGCCGCTTGCGAGCGGCGCAGTGCAGCGAAGAGCTCTCCGAATTCGCCGCTAGCTCCACGGTCCTTCTCAGCTGCGAGTAGCAGCGCTCGCAGTACACAGAGCTTCGCAAGGCCCGAAGAGCCGGAGGGAAGTATCGCACACGAAAATGTGCCAGGACAGAGACGTGTTCTACGTTGTCCCCTCTCGTCGTGCAGTTTGTGCCTCTGCTGCTTCTGCTGTTAGGAATCGCTCCTTGAAAGGCGAGCGAGAGCGTCCTTCCGGGTGCATTGCACTGAGTCGAGTGCTCGCTCGGGACTTTGCTCTCGGGGCCAAGGCAAGAGGGCGTGCTTGCCCGCAGAACTGAGAACACGCTGTTGGGCAGAGCTGCAACTGACCGCTGGAGTTCAGCTCTCGCCGGACGGCAGAAGGCGAAGAACGAAGCCGCTTGCGAGCGGCGCAGTGCAGCGAAGAGCTCTCCGAATTCGCCGCTAGCTCCACGGTCCTTCTCAGCTGCGAGTAGCAGCGCTCGCAGTACACAGAGCTTCGCAAGGCCCGAAGAGCCGGAGGGAAGTATCGCACACGCAAATGTGCCAGGACAGAGACGTGTTCTACGTTGTCCCTTCTCGTCGTGCAGTTTGTGCCTCTGCTGCTTCTGCTGTTAGGAATCGCTCCTTGAAAGGCGAGCGAGAGCGTCCTTCCGGGTGCATTGCACTGAGTCGAGTGCTCGCTCGGGACTTTGCACTCGGGGCCAAGGCAAGAGGGCGTGCTTGCCCGCAGAACTGAGAACACGCTGTTGGGCAGAGCTGCAACTGACCGCTGGAGTTCAGCTCTCGCCGGACGGCAGAAGGCGAAGAACGAAGCCGCTTGCGAGCGGCGCAGTGCAGCGAAGAGCTCTCCGAATTCGCCGCTAGCTCCACGGTCCTTCTCAGCTGCGAGTAGCAGCGCTCGCAGTACACAGAGCTTCGCAAGGCCCGAAGAGCCGGAGGGAAGTATCGCACACGAAAATGTGCCAGGACAGAGACGTGTTCTACGTTGTCCCCTCTCGTCGTGCAGTTTGTGCCTCTGCTGCTTCTGCTGTTAGGAATCGCTCCTTGAAAGGCGAGCGAGAGCGTCCTTCCGGGTGCATTGCACTGAGTCGAGTGCTCGCTCGGGACTTTGCTCTCGGGGCCAAGGCAAGAGGGCGTGCTTGCCCGCAGAACTGAGAACACGCTGTTGGGCAGAGCTGCAACTGACCGCTGGAGTTCAGCTCTCGCCGGACGGCAGAAGGCGAAGAACGAAGCCGCTTGCGAGCGGCGCAGTGCAGCGAAGAGCTCTCCGAATTCGCCGCTAGCTCCACGGTCCTTCTCAGCTGCGAGTAGCAGCGCTCGCAGTACACAGAGCTTCGCAAGGCCCGAAGAGCCGGAGGGAAGTATCGCACACGCAAATGTGCCAGGACAGAGACGTGTTCTACGTTGTCCCCTCTCGTCGTGCAGTTTGTGCCTCTGCTGCTTCTGCTGTTAGGAATCGCTCCTTGAAAGGCGAGCGAGAGCGTCCTTCCGGGTGCATTGCACTGAGTCGAGTGCTCGCTCGGGACTTTGCTCTCGGGGCCAAGGCAAGAGGGCGTGCTTGCCCGCAGAACTGAGAACACGCTGTTGGGCAGAGCTGCAACTGACCGCTGGAGTTCAGCTCTCGCCGGACGGCAGAAGGCGAAGAACGAAGCCGCTTGCGAGCGGCGCAGTGCAGCGAAGAGCTCTCCGAATTCGCCGCTAGCTCCACGGTCCTTCTCAGCTGCGAGTAGCAGCGCTCGCAGTACACAGAGCTTCGCAAGGCCCGAAGAGCCGGAGGGAAGTATCGCACACGAAAATGTGCCAGGACAGAGACGTGTTCTACGTTGTCCCCTCTCGTCGTGCAGTTTGTGCCTCTGCTGCTTCTGCTGTTAGGAATCGCTCCTTGAAAGGCGAGCGAGAGCGTCCTTCCGGGTGCATTGCACTGAGTCGAGAGCTCGCTCGGGACTTTGCTCTCGGGGCCAAGGCAAGAGGGCGTGCTTGCCCGCAGAACTGAGAACACGCTGTTGGGCAGAGCTGCAACTGACCGCTGGAGTTCAGCTCTCGCCGGACGGCAGAAGGCGAAGAACGAAGCCGCTTGCGAGCGGCGCAGTGCAGCGAAGAGCTCTCCGAATTCGCCGCTAGCTCCACGGTCCTTCTCAGCTGCGAGTAGCAGCGCTCGCAGTACACAGAGCTTCGCAAGGCCCGAAGAGCCGGAGGGAAGTATCGCACACGCAAATGTGCCAGGACAGAGACGTGTTCTACGTTGTCCCCTCTCGTCGTGCAGTTTGTGCCTCTGCTGCTTCTGCTGTTAGGAATCGCTCCTTGAAAGGCGAGCGAGAGCGTCCTTCCGGGTGCATTGCACTGAGTCGAGTGCTCGCTCGGGACTTTGCTCTCGGGGCCAAGGCAAGAGGGCGTGCTTGCCCGCAGAACTGAGAACACGCTGTTGGGCAGAGCTGCAACTGACCGCTGGAGTTCAGCTCTCGCCGGACGGCAGAAGGCGAAGAACGAAGCCGCTTGCGAGCGGCGCAGTGCAGCGAAGAGCTCTCCGAATTCGCCGCTAGCTCCACGGTCCTTCTCAGCTGCGAGTAGCAGCGCTCGCAGTACACAGAGCTTCGCAAGGCCCGAAGAGCCGGAGGGAAGTATCGCACACGAAAATGTGCCAGGACAGAGACGTGTTCTACGTTGTCCCCTCTCGTCGTGCAGTTTGTGCCTCTGCTGCTTCTGCTGTTAGGAATCGCTCCTTGAAAGGCGAGCGAGAGCGTCCTTCCGGGTGCATTGCACTGAGTCGAGTGCTCGCTCGGGACTTTGCTCTCGGGGCCAAGGCAAGAGGGCGTGCTTGCCCGCAGAACTGAGAACACGCTGTTGGGCAGAGCTGCAACTGACCGCTGGAGTTCAGCTCTCGCCGGACGGCAGAAGGCGAAGAACGAAGCCGCTTGCGAGCGGCGCAGTGCAGCGAAGAGCTCTCCGAATTCGCCGCTAGCTCCACGGTCCTTCTCAGCTGCGAGTAGCAGCGCTCGCAGTACACAGAGCTTCGCAAGGCCCGAAGAGCCGGAGGGAAGTATCGCACACGCAAATGTGCCAGGACAGAGACGTGTTCTATGTTGTCCCTTCTCGTCGTGCAGTTTGTGCCTCTGCTGCTTCTGCTGTTAGGAATCGCTCCTTGAAAGGCGAGCGAGAGCGTCCTTCCGGGTGCATTGCACTGAGTCGAGTGCTCGCTCGGGACTTTGCTCTCGGGGCCAAGGCAAGAGGGCGTGCTTGCCCGCAGAACTGAGAACACGCTGTTGGGCAGAGCTGCAACTGACCGCTGGAGTTCAGCTCTCGCCGGACGGCAGAAGGCGAAGAACGAAGCCGCTTGCGAGCGGCGCAGTGCAGCGAAGAGCTCTCCGAATTCGCCGCTAGCTCCACGGTCCTTCTCAGCTGCGAGTAGCAGCGCTCGCAGTACACAGAGCTTCGCAAGGCCCGAAGAGCCGGAGGGAAGTATCGCACACGAAAATGTGCCAGGACAGAGACGTGTTCTACGTTGTCCCCTCTCGTCGTGCAGTTTGTGCCTCTGCTGCTTCTGCTGTTAGGAATCGCTCCTTGAAAGGCGAGCGAGAGCGTCCTTCCGGGTGCATTGCACTGAGTCGAGTGCTCGCTCGGGACTTTGCTCTCGGGGCCAAGGCAAGAGGGCGTGCTTGCCCGCAGAACTGAGAACACGCTGTTGGGCAGAGCTGCAACTGACCGCTGGAGTTCAGCTCTCGCCGGACGGCAGAAGGCGAAGAACGAAGCCGCTTGCGAGCGGCGCAGTGCAGCGAAGAGCTCTCCGAATTCGCCGCTAGCTCCACGGTCCTTCTCAGCTGCGAGTAGCAGCGCTCGCAGTACACAGAGCTTCGCAAGGCCCGAAGAGCCGGAGGGAAGTATCGCACACGCAAATGTGCCAGGACAGAGACGTGTTCTACGTTGTCCCCTCTCGTCGTGCAGTTTGTGCCTCTGCTGCTTCTGCTGTTAGGAATCGCTCCTTGAAAGGCGAGCGAGAGCGTCCTTCCGGGTGCATTGCACTGAGTCGAGTGCTCGCTCGGGACTTTGCTCTGGGGCCAAGGCAAGAGGGCGTGCTTGCCCGCAGAACTGAGAACACGCTGTTGGGCAGAGCTGCAACTGACCGCTGGAGTTCAGCTCTCGCCGGACGGCAGAAGGCGAAGAACGAAGCCGCTTGCGAGCGGCGCAGTGCAGCGAAGAGCTCTCCGAATTCGCCGCTAGCTCCACGGTCCTTCTCAGCTGCGAGTAGCAGCGCTCGCAGTACACAGAGCTTCGCAAGGCCCGAAGAGCCGGAGGGAAGTATCGCACACGAAAATGTGCCAGGACAGAGACGTGTTCTACGTTGTCCCCTCTCGTCGTGCAGTTTGTGCCTCTGCTGCTTCTGCTGTTAGGAATCGCTCCTTGAAAGACGAGCGAGAGCGTCCTTCCGGGTGCATTGCACTGAGTCGAGAGCTCGCTCGGGACTTTGCTCTCGGGGCCAAGGCAAGAGGGCGTGCTTGCCCGCAGAACTGAGAACACGCTGTTGGGCAGAGCTGCAACTGACCGCTGAGTTCAGCTCTCGCCGGACGGCAGAAGGCGAAGAACGAAGGCGCTTGCGAGCGGCGCAGTGCAGCGAAGAGCTCTCCGAATTCGCCGCTAGCTCCACGGTCCTTCTCAGCTGCGAGTAGCAGCGCTCGCAGTACACAGAGCTTCGCAAGGCCCGAAGAGCCGGAGGGAAGTATCGCACACGCAAATGTGCCAGGACAGAGACGTGTTCTACGTTGTCCCTTCTCGTCGTGCAGTTTGTGCCTCTGCTGCTTCTGCTGTTAGGAATCGCTCCTTGAAAGGCGAGCGAGAGCGTCCTTCCGGGTGCATTGCACTGAGTCGAGTGCTCGCTCGGGACTTTGCTCTCGGGGCCAAGGCAAGAGGGCGTGCTTGCCCGCAGAACTGAGAACACGCTGTTGGGCAGAGCTGCAACTGACCGCTGGAGTTCAGCTCTCGCCGGACGGCAGAAGGCGAAGAACGAAGCCGCTTGCGAGCGGCGCAGTGCAGCGAAGAGCTCTCCGAATTCGCCGCTAGCTCCACGGTCCTTCTCAGCTGCGAGTAGCAGCGCTCGCAGTACACAGAGCTTCGCAAGGCCCGAAGAGCCGGAGGGAAGTATCGCACACGAAAATGTGCCAGGACAGAGACGTGTTCTACGTTGTCCCCTCTCGTCGTGCAGTTTGTGCCTCTGCTGCTTCTGCTGTTAGGAATCGCTCCTTGAAAGGCGAGCGAGAGCGTCCTTCCGGGTGCATTGCACTGAGTCGAGTGCTCGCTCGGGACTTTGCTCTCGGGGCCAAGGCAAGAGGGCGTGCTTGCCCGCAGAACTGAGAACACGCTGTTGGGCAGAGCTGCAACTGACCGCTGGAGTTCAGCTCTCGCCGGACGGCAGAAGGCGAAGAACGAAGCCGCTTGCGAGCGGCGCAGTGCAGCGAAGAGCTCTCCGAATTCGCCGCTAGCTCCACGGTCCTTCTCAGCTGCGAGTAGCAGCGCTCGCAGTACACAGAGCTTCGCAAGGCCCGAAGAGCCGGAGGGAAGTATCGCACACGCAAATGTGCCAGGACAGAGACGTGTTCTACGTTGTCCCTTCTCGTCGTGCAGTTTGTGCCTCTGCTGCTTCTGCTGTTAGGAATCGCTCCTTGAAAGACGAGCGAGAGCGTCCTTCGGGTGCATTGCACTGAGTCGAGAGCTCGCTCGGGACTTTGCTCTCGGGGCCAAGGCAAGAGGGCGTGCTTGCCCGCAGAACTGAGAACACGCTGTTGGGCAGAGCTGCAACTGACCGCTGGAGTTCAGCTCTCGCCGGACGGCAGAAGGCGAAGAACGAAGCCGCTTGCGAGCGGCGCAGTGCAGCGAAGAGCTCTCCGAATTCGCCGCTAGCTCCACGGTCCTTCTCAGCTGCGAGTAGCAGCGCTCGCAGTACACAGAGCTTCGCAAGGCCCGAAGAGCCGGAGGGAAGTATCGCACACGCAAATGTGCCAGGACAGAGACGTGTTCTACGTTGTCCCTTCTCGTCGTGCAGTTTGTGCCTCTGCTGCTTCTGCTGTTAGGAATCGCTCCTTGAAAGGCGAGCGAGAGCGTCCTTCCGGGTGCATTGCACTGAGTCGAGTGCTCGCTCGGGACTTTGCACTCGGGCCAAGGCAAGAGGGCGTGCTTGCCCGCAGAACTGAGAACACGCTGTTGGGCAGAGCTGCAACTGACCGCTGAGTTCAGCTCTCGCCGGACGGCAGAAGGCGAAGAACGAAGCCGCTTGCGAGCGGCGCAGTGCAGCGAAGAGCTCTCCGAATTCGCCGCTAGCTCCACGGTCCTTCTCAGCTGCGAGTAGCAGCGCTCGCAGTACACAGAGCTTCGCAAGGCCCGAAGAGCCGGAGGGAAGTATCGCACACGCAAATGTGCCAGGACAGAGACGTGTTCTACGTTGTCCCCTCTCGTCGTGCAGTTTGTGCCTCTGCTGCTTCTGCTGTTAGGAATCGCTCCTTGAAAGGCGAGCGAGAGCGTCCTTCCGGGTGCATTGCACTGAGTCGAGTGCTCGCTCGGGACTTTGCTCTCGGGCCAAGGCAAGAGGGCGTGCTTGCCCGCAGAACTGAGAACACGCTGTTGGGCAGAGCTGCAACTGACCGCTGGAGTTCAGCTCTCGCCGGACGGCAGAAGGCGAAGAACGAAGCCGCTTGCGAGCGGCGCAGTGCAGCGAAGAGCTCTCCGAATTCGCCGCTAGCTCCACGGTCCTTCTCAGCTGCGAGTAGCAGCGCTCGCAGTACACAGAGCTTCGCAAGGCCCGAAGAGCCGGAGGGAAGTATCGCACACGCAAATGTGCCAGGACAGAGACGTGTTCTACGTTGTCCCCTCTCGTCGTGCAGTTTGTGCCTCTGCTGCTTCTGCTGTTAGGAATCGCTCTTGAAAGACGAGCGAGAGCGTCCTTCCGGGTGCATTGCACTGAGTCGAGTGCTCGCTCGGGACTTTGCTCTCGGGGCCAAGGCAAGAGGGCGTGCTTGCCCGCAGAACTGAGAACACGCTGTTGGGCAGAGCTGCAACTGACCGCTGGAGTTCAGCTCTCGCCGGACGGCAGAAGGCGAAGAACGAAGCCGCTTGCGAGCGGCGCAGTGCAGCGAAGAGCTCTCCGAATTCGCCGCTAGCTCCACGGTCCTTCTCAGCTGCGAGTAGCAGCGCTCGCAGTACACAGAGCTTCGCAAGGCCCGAAGAGCCGGAGGGAAGTATCGCACACGAAAATGTGCCAGGACAGAGACGTGTTCTACGTTGTCCCCTCTCGTCGTGCAGTTTGTGCCTCTGCTGCTTCTGCTGTTAGAATCGCTCCTTGAAAGGCGAGCGAGAGCGTCCTTCCGGGTGCATTGCACTGAGTCGAGTGCTCGCTCGGGACTTTGCTCTCGGGGCCAAGGCAAGAGGGCGTGCTTGCCCGCAGAACTGAGAACACGCTGTTGGGCAGAGCTGCAACTGACCGCTGGAGTTCAGCTCTCGCCGGACGGCAGAAGGCGAAGAACGAAGCCGCTTGCGAGCGGCGCAGTGCAGCGAAGAGCTCTCCGAATTCGCCGCTAGCTCCACGGTCCTTCTCAGCTGCGAGTAGCAGCGCTCGCAGTACACAGAGCTTCGCAAGGCCCGAAGAGCCGGAGGGAAGTATCGCACACGCAAATGTGCCAGGACAGAGACGTGTTCTACGTTGTCCCTTCTCGTCGTGCAGTTTGTGCCTCTGCTGCTTCTGCTGTTAGGAATCGCTCCTTGAAAGGCGAGCGAGAGCGTCTTCCGGGTGCATTGCACTGAGTCGAGTGCTCGCTCGGGACTTTGCTCTCGGGCCAAGGCAAGAGGGCGTGCTTGCCCGCAGAACTGAGAACACGCTGTTGGGCAGAGCTGCAACTGACCGCTGGAGTTCAGCTCTCGCCGGACGGCAGAAGGCGAAGAACGAAGCCGCTTGCGAGCGGCGCAGTGCAGCGAAGAGCTCTCCGAATTCGCCGCTAGCTCCACGGTCCTTCTCAGCTGCGAGTAGCAGCGCTCGCAGTACACAGAGCTTCGCAAGGCCCGAAGAGCCGGAGGGAAGTATCGCACACGAAAATGTGCCAGGACAGAGACGTGTTCTACGTTGTCCCCTCTCGTCGTGCAGTTTGTGCCTCTGCTGCTTCTGCTGTTAGGAATCGCTCCTTGAAAGGCGAGCGAGAGCGTCCTTCCGGGTGCATTGCACTGAGTCGAGTGCTCGCTCGGGACTTTGCTCTCGGGGCCAAGGCAAGAGGGCGTGCTTGCCCGCAGAACTGAGAACACGCTGTTGGGCAGAGCTGCAACTGACCGCTGGAGTTCAGCTCTCGCCGGACGGCAGAAGGCGAAGAACGAAGCCGCTTGCGAGCGGCGCAGTGCAGCGAAGAGCTCTCCGAATTCGCCGCTAGCTCCACGGTCCTTCTCAGCTGCGAGTAGCAGCGCTCGCAGTACACAGAGCTTCGCAAGGCCCGAAGAGCCGGAGGGAAGTATCGCACACGCAAATGTGCCAGGACAGAGACGTGTTCTACGTTGTCCCTTCTCGTCGTGCAGTTTGTGCCTCTGCTGCTTCTGCTGTTAGGAATCGCTCCTTGAAAGGCGAGCGAGAGCGTCCTTCCGGGTGCATTGCACTGAGTCGAGTGCTCGCTCGGGACTTTGCACTCGGGCCAAGGCAAGAGGGCGTGCTTGCCCGCAGAACTGAGAACACGCTGTTGGGCAGAGCTGCAACTGACCGCTGGAGTTCAGCTCTCGCCGGACGGCAGAAGGCGAAGAACGAAGCCGCTTGCGAGCGGCGCAGTGCAGCGAAGAGCTCTCCGAATTCGCCGCTAGCTCCACGGTCCTTCTCAGCTGCGAGTAGCAGCGCTCGCAGTACACAGAGCTTCGCAAGGCCCGAAGAGCCGGAGGGAAGTATCGCACACGAAAATGTGCCAGGACAGAGACGTGTTCTACGTTGTCCCCTCTCGTCGTGCAGTTTGTGCCTCTGCTGCTTCTGCTGTTAGGAATCGCTCCTTGAAAGGCGAGCGAGAGCGTCCTTCCGGGTGCATTGCACTGAGTCGAGTGCTCGCTCGGGACTTTGCTCTCGGGGCCAAGGCAAGAGGGCGTGCTTGCCCGCAGAACTGAGAACACGCTGTTGGCAGAGCTGCAACTGACCGCTGGAGTTCAGCTCTCGCCGGACGGCAGAAGGCGAAGAACGAAGCCGCTTGCGAGCGGCGCAGTGCAGCGAAGAGCTCTCCGAATTCGCCGCTAGCTCCACGGTCCTTCTCAGCTGCGAGTAGCAGCGCTCGCAGTACACAGAGCTTCGCAAGGCCCGAAGAGCCGGAGGGAAGTATCGCACACGCAAATGTGCCAGGACAGAGACGTGTTCTACGTTGTCCCCTCTCGTCGTGCAGTTTGTGCCTCTGCTGCTTCTGCTGTTAGAATCGCTCCTTGAAAGGCGAGCGAGAGCGTCCTTCCGGGTGCATTGCACTGAGTCGAGTGCTCGCTCGGGACTTTGCTCTCGGGGCCAAGGCAAGAGGGCGTGCTTGCCCGCAGAACTGAGAACACGCTGTTGGGCAGAGCTGCAACTGACCGCTGGAGTTCAGCTCTCGCCGGACGGCAGAAGGCGAAGAACGAAGCCGCTTGCGAGCGGCGCAGTGCAGCGAAGAGCTCTCCGAATTCGCCGCTAGCTCCACGGTCCTTCTCAGCTGCGAGTAGCAGCGCTCGCAGTACACAGAGCTTCGCAAGGCCCGAAGAGCCGGAGGGAAGTATCGCACACGAAAATGTGCCAGGACAGAGACGTGTTCTACGTTGTCCCCTCTCGTCGTGCAGTTTGTGCCTCTGCTGCTTCTGCTGTTAGGAATCGCTCCTTGAAAGGCGAGCGAGAGCGTCCTTCCGGGTGCATTGCACTGAGTCGAGAGCTCGCTCGGGACTTTGCTCTCGGGGCCAAGGCAAGAGGGCGTGCTTGCCCGCAGAACTGAGAACACGCTGTTGGGCAGAGCTGCAACTGACCGCTGGAGTTCAGCTCTCGCCGGACGGCAGAAGGCGAAGAACGAAGCCGCTTGCGAGCGGCGCAGTGCAGCGAAGAGCTCTCCGAATTCGCCGCTAGCTCCACGGTCCTTCTCAGCTGCGAGTAGCAGCGCTCGCAGTACACAGAGCTTCGCAAGGCCCGAAGAGCCGGAGGGAAGTATCGCACACGCAAATGTGCCAGGACAGAGACGTGTTCTACGTTGTCCCCTCTCGTCGTGCAGTTTGTGCCTCTGCTGCTTCTGCTGTTAGGAATCGCTCCTTGAAAGGCGAGCGAGAGCGTCCTTCCGGGTGCATTGCACTGAGTCGAGTGCTCGCTCGGGACTTTGCTCTCGGGGCCAAGGCAAGAGGGCGTGCTTGCCCGCAGAACTGAGAACACGCTGTTGGCAGAGCTGCAACTGACCGCTGGAGTTCAGCTCTCGCCGGACGGCAGAAGGCGAAGAACGAAGCCGCTTGCGAGCGGCGCAGTGCAGCGAAGAGCTCTCCGAATTCGCCGCTAGCTCCACGGTCCTTCTCAGCTGCGAGTAGCAGCGCTCGCAGTACACAGAGCTTCGCAAGGCCCGAAGAGCCGGAGGGAAGTATCGCACACGAAAATGTGCCAGGACAGAGACGTGTTCTACGTTGTCCCCTCTCGTCGTGCAGTTTGTGCCTCTGCTGCTTCTGCTGTTAGGAATCGCTCCTTGAAAGGCGAGCGAGAGCGTCCTTCCGGGTGCATTGCACTGAGTCGAGTGCTCGCTCGGGACTTTGCTCTCGGGGCCAAGGCAAGAGGGCGTGCTTGCCCGCAGAACTGAGAACACGCTGTTGGGCAGAGCTGCAACTGACCGCTGAGTTCAGCTCTCGCCGGACGGCAGAAGGCGAAGAACGAAGCCGCTTGCGAGCGGCGCAGTGCAGCGAAGAGCTCTCCGAATTCGCCGCTAGCTCCACGGTCCTTCTCAGCTGCGAGTAGCAGCGCTCGCAGTACACAGAGCTTCGCAAGGCCCGAAGAGCCGGAGGGAAGTATCGCACACGCAAATGTGCCAGGACAGAGACGTGTTCTACGTTGTCCCTTCTCGTCGTGCAGTTTGTGCCTCTGCTGCTTCTGCTGTTAGGAATCGCTCCTTGAAAGGCGAGCGAGAGCGTCCTTCCGGGTGCATTGCACTGAGTCGAGTGCTCGCTCGGGACTTTGCTCTCGGGGCCAAGGCAAGAGGGCGTGCTTGCCCGCAGAACTGAGAACACGCTGTTGGGCAGAGCTGCAACTGACCGCTGGAGTTCAGCTCTCGCCGGACGGCAGAAGGCGAAGAACGAAGCCGCTTGCGAGCGGCGCAGTGCAGCGAAGAGCTCTCCGAATTCGCCGCTAGCTCCACGGTCCTTCTCAGCTGCGAGTAGCAGCGCTCGCAGTACACAGAGCTTCGCAAGGCCCGAAGAGCCGGAGGGAAGTATCGCACACGAAAATGTGCCAGGACAGAGACGTGTTCTACGTTGTCCCCTCTCGTCGTGCAGTTTGTGCCTCTGCTGCTTCTGCTGTTAGGAATCGCTCCTTGAAAGGCGAGCGAGAGCGTCCTTCGGGTGCATTGCACTGAGTCGAGTGCTCGCTCGGGACTTTGCTCTCGGGGCCAAGGCAAGAGGGCGTGCTTGCCCGCAGAACTGAGAACACGCTGTTGGGCAGAGCTGCAACTGACCGCTGGAGTTCAGCTCTCGCCGGACGGCAGAAGGCGAAGAACGAAGCCGCTTGCGAGCGGCGCAGTGCAGCGAAGAGCTCTCCGAATTCGCCGCTAGCTCCACGGTCCTTCTCAGCTGCGAGTAGCAGCGCTCGCAGTACACAGAGCTTCGCAAGGCCGAAGAGCCGGAGGGAAGTATCGCACACGCAAATGTGCCAGACAGAGACGTGTTCTACGTTGTCCCCTCTCGTCGTGCAGTTTGTGCCTCTGCTGCTTCTGCTGTTAGGAATCGCTCCTTGAAAGGCGAGCGAGAGCGTCCTTCCGGGTGCATTGCACTGAGTCGAGTGCTCGCTCGGGACTTTGCTCTCGGGGCCAAGGCAAGAGGGCGTGCTTGCCCGCAGAACTGAGAACACGCTGTTGGGCAGAGCTGCAACTGACCGCTGGAGTTCAGCTCTCGCCGGACGGCAGAAGGCGAAGAACGAAGCCGCTTGCGAGCGGCGCAGTGCAGCGAAGAGCTCTCCGAATTCGCCGCTAGCTCCACGGTCCTTCTCAGCTGCGAGTAGCAGCGCTCGCAGTACACAGAGCTTCGCAAGGCCCGAAGAGCCGGAGGGAAGTATCGCACACGAAAATGTGCCAGGACAGAGACGTGTTCTACGTTGTCCCCTCTCGTCGTGCAGTTTGTGCCTCTGCTGCTTCTGCTGTTAGGAATCGCTCCTTGAAAGACGAGCGAGAGCGTCCTTCCGGGTGCATTGCACTGAGTCGAGAGCTCGCTCGGGACTTTGCTCTCGGGGCCAAGGCAAGAGGGCGTGCTTGCCCGCAGAACTGAGAACACGCTGTTGGGCAGAGCTGCAACTGACCGCTGGAGTTCAGCTCTCGCCGGACGGCAGAAGGCGAAGAACGAAGGCGCTTGCGAGCGGCGCAGTGCAGCGAAGAGCTCTCCGAATTCGCCGCTAGCTCCACGTCCTTCTCAGCTGCGAGTAGCAGCGCTCGCAGTACACAGAGCTA